>NW_008584960.1:45060-90248 GCF_000691845.1 Merops nubicus
TCCTGCTGGTTGGTTGGCTTCACTACCCCAAAACTCAGTGGACCCTAGCTCATGGCTATGTAGGAACACTGCCAAGCCTTGTTGTAAGGGCAGCCACGGGGATCAATGCACCATGAGACAGTGATGAGACTTTTGTGTCCTTCCCAACACAGACAACCTGGTGGTCTCTAGATCTAGTGAGAAGTTTCCCAGTCACATGGGTTTCTTCTCTGAAAAAATGCACCCAACAGAAATAACCTCTGGGAACTAATTATGAATTTTTTTTTTGAGTCACTTTAATCTTAATATCGAAACAACCTGATGGAGTAAAAATGCTGCAATAAATTGAAAACACAGTGGTTTTTGCCTTTGTAAAAACTAATCATTTTAATCTTTATTTGCCTTACTTCAGGGCAAACCCGAAGGTCAACTTCTATGAATTTCTTTAAGAAAAGAAACTCTTTTCTCAGCCCTCTCTTAACACCATCATATTGCCAAAGCTACAGGTTAAATGAAGTTCAGTGACCTGTGTAATCAGAAGTTATAACTTATAGGAGATGCAACTACTCCACACTGCATCTGTAAACATAGAACCCGAGTTCCCTCTGCCACCAAGACAAGTGCCATTTCACATCTCTTCTTGCCCATGAAATAGCTATGTTCCCTCAGCCCCACGGAGGAGGCAGCCACTCTTCCAAACCCCACACAAAGCTGTAGGCATCATCCCTGTGGGTCTGGACAGGTACGACTCCAAAATATCCCCCACCAGACACTGAGAGCTGTGAACAGTGGTGAAGTCCAGGGTAGAGGCAGGTGACTCCCACTTAAGTCAGGCA
The DNA here is from genome assembly GCF_000691845.1 of Merops nubicus. Classification (NCBI taxonomy): domain Eukaryota; kingdom Metazoa; phylum Chordata; class Aves; order Coraciiformes; family Meropidae; genus Merops; species Merops nubicus. The sequence goes on from NW_008584960.1 coordinate 45,876, forward strand.
ATATCAAGTTTAGCTACTTCTTGCATGAAATTAAAAATACAAGAAGGAAATTCACTTGTTTGACCAAACTTTGGCATTTTGCAGTTGGTTTGAGAGTGCCAAAATGAATTTTAAAATGCTGTTATGAGAAAGGTTAAAAAAAATAAATTTGAGTAAATTTCACCATAGGGGCTGTTTTAATTTTCCCTGGGCCACCTCGCTCTCTCCTTAGAGTCAATGTAGATCAAAAGAATAGTTCATAAGCTTTAATGAGGGTATTGATTTGCAAGGTGCCTTCTAGTCATGTGAGTGGGGAGAGGAGAGAGAGGGGAAGGAGCCCTGGGGGTGCAGCCAGAGCCCTGTGGAGGTTATGAACCTTCATGGGGCACAGGGAGCCCGTGCTGACATGGGGAGGGTGCAGCCAGCTCAGGCAGTGCTCTCGCCTCTCCTAGGCCCTGCTCCCTGCAAGGACAGACACCAGTGTTTCCAAACAACTCACCTTCTAATTTGTACTTATGCAAAAGCGCCGTCCCATAACACAAATCACCGAGCAATTAACATGCAACACTTCAGCGAGACTCTCCCTTCCTTGCTGTTGAACTATCTTCAATGCCATTAATGAGAGCTAATTAAATCAATCAAGCCACCACCGTACCCAGACACGACTGTAGTTACTCAACCAGTATCAGATGAGGAGAGTTTTCTCAGGCACTGTAAATATCAAGATGCACATTTATCATGCTGTCCTTTCAGCATACATCTGTTCTCGCTGCTCCGCGTTTCATTTATCATATGTTGTCACCGTCCCTACCCCCAGTGCAGCTAGGTGTCAATTAATTCTTCCCTGTGCAGCTCAAGTGCATTGTACTGAATAATCTCCATCTTAATGTCTATCTGCAAGCTTTCCTTACAGGAGAGCAGCAACGCTCAGCCACGTCCCCTAAATTATGTGACTATGCCCATAACCTCTCCGCTTCTGCACTGCAAGTTATTAAAACCTCCAACCACCTCCACAAACTCAGATATTTTTCAGGGGAAGAGATGGAAGGTTTGATGCCCTTTCTACCCCCTCCCAGGGCCTGGCAGGAGATTTGTGGCATAACTCAGCAAAATAAACTTTTCTGAGAAATGTTTCCAGGCAAACCCTTCAAGTGGGTAATTGCTGTGGACCTTCAAAATGCTTTTTATGATTGATTACTATACAAATAACATATTTATCTCAACATTTGCAGTATTAGGCAACAGAATTTCTGCTATGGCATGAACCCATGTGTCTACTGCTTCGTTACCATGAGCTTGCAGGGGGTTGATAGTCTTATTCTGAACAGGAACATCGTCTCTCATTATATTATAACATTTGGTCTCTATTTATGTTTCTGCTCTGTCTGGCTAACTCTGCTTTTTATTTACAAATCAGCTATATTAATATGCTTTAATTTCAACACTGGATGTTTATTTCAGAGAAAAATCAGTTGGCAAAGGGAAGAAAACAACCCCAACAGAAAGCAGCACCAGCTCTGACTCCATATATACATTTGTCTTTACCTAATAGTAGACTTTAAATTAATGGGTTCTTTACTTACCAAACATACCTGGTGGCATTTTCTATGTTTTAATTATAAAAATACTGACTTGCAGGTCAGAGAGGGAACAGCTAATGAAGGCAGCACTAATTTCTTGTGCACCCTGCAGCAATGGAAGCACATACCCTGTCCAGCCACTGTGAAAAAGAGACAAGGGGCAAAGCCCCTGTGCATGTCCCAGACAGAAGGACGTGGGGGAAACCTGTAGAAGCCCACGTGCAGAAGTGAGATCCCTGAGAAGAGTCACACTTAGAATCCAGGGGGAGTTGCAAAATAACCCACCCTAAAACCCCAACAAAAGCAAGTAGAAAAATAACACTTCATTAGAGGCAGCAACAGTGAGTCACAAGCCAGGAATTTCAGCAAGTAAATTCAGCAGAATTTACAGGTGGTTTTGCCCTGGCTCTGCAGCCACCTGAGAAATAACAGGCATATGTTAACCCTTGTGCCTCAATTTCTTTGAAACTGGTGCCCTGGGGAAAAAGCAGAGTAATCTTCAAATAACTGTCTTACGCTGGGGTGAGACACTCAGCTGAACAGGGGGTTGGTGCTTATCCCTCTGCCTAAAAGGCTTTCAGAGCCTCACCTGAGCCCAGCAGAGGACACACTAAGAATAATAATTTAGGGTTATTATTAATTATTGTCGTTGTATGTAAGCTCCTACCCAAGATTAATGCTGGGGTGTCCCTTTTCACCCCTCATCCAGCTGTAAGAATGACCCAAGAGGTGAAATCTACGCTTTCTCATGGCAGAAGAGATGACAGCACATCGTTAGACATCACCATGCACAAAAGTAAGCAATGTTTTCAGTCTCTGTGACCTCTCTGGGTACAAAGAACAAGAGTTTCTTTCCTTCCTTCCCCCAGGTCTAGTTTCTCTTACCACCAAGCAAAGCAAGTTCAAGGTGCTGCAGAAGAGACAAGGAGAGCATGGGCCTGCTTTAACATTGCTAGCCACAGAGCAGGAGCTAAGTTTGCACTAGAAAACATTCAGGAGAGCTGAGCATGAAACAGAAAAGCCTCAGGTGGAAAAAATTATATATTTACAATATTTGGTTATTCTGGTGTTTGCATTTGTTAACACCCTCCTCCCAAATGTCTGAAAAACAACCTTTTTTTTTTTTCTTTCCCAGACACCAATTTTCTATCATCAAAATCATTCTGAGGAAAAAGTCTCACCCTTTGTGGCATTGGTCACAGAGACATAGCGTTCAAAAACCAAGTCAAAAATAGTGCTACACCTCACAGAAAATCCTGTCCTGACACCCACTGTGTCAGCAAGGTCATCAAGCCTCAGTGCAAGCTCTCCTGTGTCTTCTTGTTGTGCTGCAGCAATTTTAAGGCCAGGGCAGACTTGTTTGTTGAATAAATACATTTGCCTACACGGGCCTCTCCAACTTCAGTGAGATCAAGGAAATTCTTTCCTTAGAGGAAAGAGCCTGATGAAATTCTTGGTTTAATCCACCTAATATCATTTAGTGGAATAAATTCATGTGACTAAGAGCATTCTGTCACTTAAAGGCATTTCATCAGGCTTGTACACATAATTCTGGTGACAAAGTGATTTTTGTCAACAAAATACTGCCTGGCACACATACAGAAGTTTGTTTAGCAGTGAGCAGGAAAAGCAGAAATCAGATCCTGAAGATTATGCAGTTATAAAAAGACAAGAAGGGGAGAGAAATTATCTGTTTGGTGCCAGACTGTGGGAAGTGGTTTACATGAAAGGAGAGGGAGTTTACAAGGCAACATCAGCTTCCTACGGGCCTTTAAGGTTAGTGTAAATCACATCACCGACACAAAGCCATGGTCACATTGCATGGGTGTTTCGAATCCTACAGTTAGTAGATCTGTTTAATGTGTTAATTGCAAACTCCTCTGGTCTTTATCCAGCATTTCTTCTGTTTATTGGTGCGTCTGGCATCAGAAAGATGCAAATAAGGCAGCCCAAAGCTTTCCCCTCTGCGTATCAACACACCTTCATCTGGTCTGCTTTGAAAAGGCACCAGCAGCTGAACCTCAGCCCCAAGCCTGCAAACCCATGGATGCTATTAACACAAAAGTGAAATCTCATCCAGCCCAGCACAGAGGGTCTGACAGTCATGGAAGGACTTTTGCAGCCCCCCCTGCAAGCCCCACACTGCTGCACCATACACTGGGTAGAACCTCAGCAGTCCTGGCTCCTGACTTTCCCGAGGCAGTGTTGGGCAGTTCAGGATCCCCAGGCAAAAGCACAATCACTAACGAGGTGGTTTTACTCTTCTCATCAATTTTAACAACATGCTGTGTTAAATCAGAGCCTAAATCACACACTGGAGAAGCTGTTGGTACCACCTCAGGGTACTCAGGTGACACTGCTCTTGGGGGAAAGATATAAAACCGTGCCAACGTTACTATTTGCAGTCATCCAACAGAAAACCCACCTATTATATTTCACTGTCTTGCAATTTCTGCACAATCTCAGGCCCAAATGTTTGCCTTGGACAAAGGGTTTGCTCTTCCACTGCTTGCTGATGTTTGCATTCTCTATATCAATAAAAGAAAGCTGAAGCCCTACAACAAAACACCTTAAAATTTATGACTCCTGTCATTATCAGAAGAAGCAGCAGAGAGGGAGGGTACAGCTGCTCAGTGCTAAGGAAACAGAGCTGCAAGGGGCAACACACATGGGGGGAAGGAAAAAGAGTTCCCTACAGTGAAAATGGAGTGTGCACAACTGCAAACACACGACAAGGAGGAGTGAAGGTAACGGCAGAGAACAGGGCTGCTAAACATCATCTGTCCTCCGGAGGTGCTGGAGGCAGAGGAAGGAGAAAAACTCAGAGCAGCTTTATTTGCTGGAAGTGCTTTGGAGTTCCCAGCAGTGGAACTGCAGGAGCCCCCAGCTGGGCTTGGCCTGAGCCTTCAGGGGTGGTACAGAAACGTTTTTCCTTCCTCCTCCTAGGGATCAGCACAGCAGCGAGGGAAAGGCTTCCAGTGTGCTGAGAAGCAAGAAAAACACTCTTCAGTAGGTCTCAAAAACCTTATTTGTGAAGTGAAAAGGCACCAAGGTTTCTATAGGAATTAGGAGCCAAGTTTTGCCCGCTTCCTTCTGCCAAACAGCTTGCCATGCCCCCCAGCACTTGCCATTTTCTTCTGTGCCTCACTGCCCCATAGAGTGGTTTTTAGTCACCAGCACATCTCCTCCAGCAAACCCTCCCTTTAATTCTGTGTTAGGTTCTTCACTGCTACACTAGTTTTGAAGCCTTTGAGCTCTCCTTACAGTTAGGAGTTTGCAAGGGGAACTGAAGTGCTTCACCAAAAAGCCATGCTCTTCACACTGGGGCATTTGGAAATGTGTATCTGGCAGCAAGGTTTACATACCCAGGTAATTATTGTCCAGGGGAGAAAGTAAATTAGTCTCATCTTTCTCCCTCTGTGCTAACACTTGAGCTGAAGTGGTAATAAAGAAAAATGTCATGAACTAGCCACTAGCCACCAGAGTAATTGTCTCCTATTGATCTGTGGTGTGACTTAATGGGGTGGAAAGGGAGGTACAGGCAGGATATTTTGTCCCTCTCTAGGTTAGGGAAGCCCTTGATGAAGCTTCAGCTCATCTGTATGGGCTCTGCTGGCCCTATCCTGCCATGCCACCCTTGGGGGCTCCCCAGCTCAGGCCCTGTGCATGGCTCTCTCCTGCTGGTGCCCTGGGGAGGGCAGCTGCTCCCAGAGAGCCAGCACTGCTCACGAGAGAGGAAAGCCCCTGGCAGTTGTGAGAAGGGGAAAGCATTCCATTCTGAGCTCAGCTGCTGTACATGAGCGTCTGCAGCTTTCATCTCACCCTGCCATAAAATGGGAAGAGGTTTTACATCCATCAGGCAATTCTTGCAGGCTCTCAGGCCCCAATGTCTGCCTTGGAAGGAGGGTTTGCTCTTCCACTGCTCGCTGACATTTGCATTCTCTACACCAATAAATGAAAGCTGAAGCCCCACCACAAAACACCTTGAAATTTATGACCATTGTCATTATCAGAAACTACAAAATTAAACCCAAACATTCCCCCCACATCAGTTTTGCCATCCAGAGAGGCCCAGCTCTGCCTAAATCATGCAAAAGCCATAAAAAGGAGCTGCACACACCGACCCATAAATCCCAGCTGTCCTGTCTCCCCAGCTTAACACTACATGATAAAGATGCTCCTGAGTTTCTGTGGCTGCTGCTGCACCCCTCTTGCTGATAATATACATAAATAAAACCCCAGTAATCTCATTTGAGTCCCTTAAACAGCAAAAGGGAGTGCTAGGAGCCCCGGCTAGTCTAGCTGGAGTGACTCAAGAGTGATTTTTCATTGAATCTGACTATTAGTGGATACAATTAAGATGCTGGTTTAGTTTAAAGATGAATTGGCCATGCAGCGACGAATTGTGCACGCTTATTGCTGCCACGCTGAGGCAGGTAATCAGGGAATGAAGTTGTAATTGTGGCAGCTCTTGTTTTGCTTCTGCTGGAGTGCAGAACGTGAGATTCAATTTAACAAACGATTTGCCACATGGCTCATCCCTGCTGGGTGGGAAAGCAACGCTTGCTGGCAAGGCTCCCTTGGAGTTTTGCTCCTTTTTAAACCTGTTATGAGCAAACCTGGCACTTGCTTTAACCTTTGCACCGAAGCAGAAAGGAAGAGGAGAAACCCAGGAGCATTGCTGATGGTGTTTTGAGAGTGTATCACAAGCTTCATCCAGGGATGATAAAACCCAACCCCGCGCACGATGGAAAGAGTCATCATTCTTTTGATGCCTTTTTGAGTCTTTGGGAGCTTCTCTGGAGAAACCAGAGGGCAGCTAGGCCAGCACACTGGAGCAGCAAATGCTGATGTGCTTGAGCAGGGAGAGAGATTTATATATGCTGAGAGTTGCTCTCCCTCTGCCAGAGATTTAAGCTGGAGACCCTGGGTGATCTTTAACCCAAATGTCCATTTCCCCTCAAGGGAGGGAAGGATGAGCTAGGTAGATTTAACAGCTCCTCTGTCCTGCTGCAAGGGAAGGAGTGCAGAGACATGAGGCAGGCTTGAAATACTGTTTTGCCTGCACTGAGAAAACGTGTGAGCTCCTTTGCTATAGTCTGGTTATTACAGTGGCTTTGCTTCCTTGGATATGTTTCTGAAGCAAGCACTCTGCAAGGGAAGTCATCTTGTTATGGTGAATCAAGAGAAATATAGTCATTTTAATGGGCATTTTACTTTCAACAGCTCCACATCTGTTCACTGCTAAATTAGAAGCCACAGCTCCTCCATATTTCAATTTTGCATCAGCAAGACTAAGTCCTGGGAAGCATTAAATGCACATACACATTCTGCATCCTGCTGCTGTTGATGCTTCCTAGGTCTTCTCTTGCTTTTCTCCAGTTAGCTGTTTCAGGGCCCAAGGGGCTGTCATTTAAAGGACTCCAAGAAGATGTTAGAGCCAGAGATTTCCTGGCTCAGGCTTGTAAGCCAGAGCTTTCTTGGCTTGATTTACTGCTCTTTGGGATCCATCCTTGCATACAACCACTGCCTCCAAGTTTCCAGACATGGCTCCTCCAACGAGGCCAATTCCATGGACATGTTACGGCCAGCCCTTGTATATCCTTCCTGCTTCACTGCCATTAGTGACTCATAATCGAGCAAGTCACTTAGACTTTTTTAAACCCCCTAATCACAAGGATTTTATTCTGTTTCTTTAATGTTAAACACATGCTTACATGTTTTGGGATCTCAAAGCCCACCTAACAGGTTGCTCTTGTTAATTCTTCAGGATGTAGACAAAGGCACCAGCCTTTTAGTCAAGAAGAGAACAAAGAAAGTTGTCCTCTAGTTGCTAGTCTGGCTTAGCACAGATGATGAGGACATCAGCTGTCAGAGACATCCCTCCTCTTATTAGTTTGTCTTTGTAAGTGGTTCAGTTTCTCCTTCTCACTAATATACAGGAATTAGAGAACACCAAAGAGCACAGGGGAGCATTTAGTGGTTGGTAACTAGAGAGGCTCCAACAGAAGCCTGTGGGAGGGGGGAAAGAAAAAAAAAATAAAGAAAAAGAGCATCTCCTGTCTTTTTCTGAAGTACTGCTGGTCATGGTCTACAGAAAAGATATTTTGTTGTCTACAAGCATAATGTGGGAATCAACATCAGTTGGATCTTGCTCTCCACTCCTCATCAGGCTTGGAAAAGACCTAAGGCAACCAGCAGCAATGTTTGATGGGACTTTAGGCAGGTTCAACTCAAAGGGGAGAAAAGCTCATCCAATTAAAGTTTAGCATTTTGGACAGAAGCAAGCTGTCAATGCCAAGAGCTGTGGGCTCTAGCAAAGCAAGGTGCAGAGAAGCACACACAAATGCTTCCTAGTCAGTACACCAGCAGCACTGGATACTTGAGGGAGGATGAGGGGAATGGTCAGCACACTGGCGAATGCTCCACTCCAACACCTCCCCTCCACCAGCCAGCCTGGTCTTACACAGAGCTTTCCCTTGCTCAGATGTCTTTCAGGAGACTAAGCACCAGCTGAGACATGATGCCTATTCCAGGACTATCATTCTGAGGCAAGATGATGCCTTTTTATCAACCCTTACTAAATAACCACCGTGGTACCACGAGGCTTAGTTTGTTGCTCTGTTGTCACAGTGCTGCTGTAGATGCCCTCCACTGGAGTGTCACAATATGCTACAGAAAAACAAGACCAAACTTAAGATTAAGTAGCTCTCTCACCTCTCCCAGCTGGATAATAACACATCTTATTCTTCAGACAAAGAAATTACTCACAGGTTTCCATTTAAAAGAGTACAAAGCAGTGTTTGGTCCCACCCCAGTGCATATATTGAATGTAAAGCTTTTGGGCTCATCAGATAAGAATTTTGGGTGTGCAAATTTCAGTGTGAAAGCTGCACCTTGAGGGAGCTCCACAGCTCAAGCCCTGAGCACAAGGGATACTACAGGAAGAACTGCTGGAGCTATTTGGCAGCTGGACAAAAAGCAAAGCTAGGTGTTCAGCTTGTCACCCCTACCTGCCCCTGACAGCAGGATCTGCTCCCTGGCCAAAGCTTGGGAGCTGTGAGTTTCGGTCACTAGAGAAGAAGGGGGCAGATGTGGCAACTCATAATGCCTTCTTCAGGCTGCCCCAAGCATCTAATGGAGGTGCAAATTACAAGAAAAAAAGAGGTATAGATGTCCCTAAAGGTATTTATTGTCCATGCTTCAAGTTGGCTAGAGATAGACACAGCAAATATCTTTCCCTTCTGACACAAGTGGGTCATGTTAACTGCTCTGCTGTACAGCTGGGCAGGGAAATCAGGCACAGAAAGGTCAAACAGCTCACCTTGCAAATGCCTGCATGAGTGCCTGATCTCTCTCCTGCGAGCAGTCTTGCCAGCCTCAATACAACTGTAGATATTTCATAAAGAAAAGATCTCTAATCTGCTGTCTGCCTCCAAAGGGATCTAGGAGGGCAGGGGACAGAGATCCAGTCTCCCACCTGAGACAACCCCCCCAGTTTGCACCAGCCTCCTGCAGCATAACTCCAGCACCAAGCCTGATATGAACATCATCACCACCACAAAGCCCTAGCAGAGCTGGGTCCCTCTGGTTTTAACACAAGGAGGGTTACACTCACATTTTCAGGCAAACCACTCCTATTATCTCAGGCCCTAGATGCAGCAGTTAATGTTCTCTGATCCAATAAACCTTCAGATCTATTACTACCAAGAAAAGATGCTAAAAAAAACCCAAACAACCAACCACACAATAAAAAAAACAAAAAAAACCAAAACAAAACAAAAAGAAACAAAAAAAAAAAAACAAACCAAACCAAACCAAAAAAAACCCTTACCCCCTTCAAGCTTGCTCCTTGCAACATGGGTGGGTCCTTCAAGCCCTGCTGAGATGCCACACTCCTCCCACTCAGGGAGAAACCAGCAGAAATCCCAGCCCACCACCTGGGGTCTCCTAACAGGGCAGATTGGGCAGCCCCAAGTCCACCCCCAGCTCCACCTTCCCCCAGCCTTGGCCAGCTGCTGGGTGATTTGGGAGCCCCTCCTCAGCATCAGGGAGTGGGAGCAGACATTTGTGCAGCCTTGAAAGGTAAGTCCCAAATCAGCCATCCTTTCTGAAAGCAGTAGGTGACCTCTTTAAGGTCATACCCACCTGTGCTGCCTCTCCAAGGCACGTAGGGTCACAGGGGAGACCACCAGGGCTAAGCCTCCAAAAGGCTGTTGAGAATCACTAAAACTGAAATTTGTTCCCTTGTTGGAGCTAAGGAAAAGCACTTCTGAAGTCAAAGCTGTTCAAGTTCCTTGAGCCCTGGTGAAACATAATTCACTGTTTTTATCTTCTTGGGGCAGAGGATAAAGTTACACAGAAAATGCTATCTACAAACGTCTTTCTGTGGGAACAAATACATGTGTTCCTGCACTAAATTAACTCGGCTAAGGAGATGGAAATGAGATCGTTTAAAAGCAGAGAACTCTCCCATATTGTTTCAGCAGAATCATTTTTTTTTACATAGCCAGGCAAGGGGCTCATTTTGGGGGAAAACAAACACATTTTTTATGATTATGGCCATTCAAAGCTGTTTCTTGCACTCTAAATTGTCTAACATAAAGAATCAATGGTGTCCTCAGATGATGATTTAATTAAAAACTCCTCCTTTCTTCAAGTTGAGATCTGCATAAATGCTCTGAATGGCTGATGGATGATTTGCCATTACCTTGCCTGCTTTCTTTTTCATTTTTTTTTTTTTCAGAATTTTAATTGCTGCCATTTGAGGATTATTGATTAACTGTAATTGCTTCTTTTCTCAGGCATCTCCCTAGTTATCTCCAGCTACATGGTCTATGCAAAAGCAGAGTGCTTCAGAACTGTCATGGCTTTGCTTGTCTATTAATGAAAATGCAGATGGCTTGATTATCAGAGTGTTTGACTCCTGTGCCTGGACTTGCATTGGCTGGAACTTGAAAGTGCATCAGCCTGCAAATTCTTTTTTGTTAAGCAAAAAAAGCAGCAAAAACCCTTTTTGCAGTAGAGTCACATTAGATGGAAACTAGACCAATGAAGTCTTCACAGCAGAGAAAACTCCCAAGTACAAAGAGAAATTCCCTTCTGCCTTCCAGACCAGGCAAAGGGAGAAAAGTTGCTATTTCTCCTGCCTCTTTGCATTTCAGATATATTTAAAAGTTCATATGTTTCAAAATACAGGGCCAAATATGTCATTACAAGGGGAGCATCAACTGCAAGAGGCAGCCTCAAGAGGCAAGAGGCTGCTTTTTTGCTGCAGGTTTCAGGTGATGCTTTAATTTTAGTCTGAGGATTATGATCTCAGACTACAGTATTAGTGGGAGGCAGCAAATGATCCTGTTAGAGCTGATCTGATAAGTCTGGTGTACCTAAGTATATACATACTGTGATTAAACAAAAAAAGCACCCCGCATTATTAATTCCAAAGCAATTATTTTTAGAAGCTGATCATCAGCTAAGTGGGAGTTCATTACCAGAATTCATCTAGAAACACGTTTTAGATACTGAGCAGCTTCCCACAAGACTTAAATAACAACAATTAGGAAATACAGTATTAGAAATTTGACAAATTATTTCCTTTCATTTTTTTTTGCCCAGGGATGCCAGTGCCCTGACACTGATCTGGTTTGGAAAGACAGCTTGGGGAGGCACCTAACTGGGAGACCTGGGAAACAGCTTCCCAGGCTGCACACAGCAAGCAGCTCCTGGACAGAGGAGCTGTAGGTTTTCTTCATGAAGAAGTTGACTGTTAAATTCAGGATAGTATTGATGGTAGATGCATTTCATCACCAAATATTATATATATATACATATATAAAAAAAAGCACAGAAAAATATAATAAAAAATAATATTTTTGTTTTCTACTAATGTGCTTATTTTTGGGGGGGGATACATCTGAAAACAATTGTTACAGTTCTGCATTTTGAAGAAGTGGCATTTATTTTGTAGAAAAAGATGAAGGTTCATCATTAATTTACTGGGGTGACCTTCATTAAGTCTCTGCTCTGCAGGGAGCAGTGGACACTCTTCAGGCACACACTGGGAACTTTACCCTTTGATTCTTTAGTCCCACAAAGCAAGACAGACATCAAAGAGGGGGAAAAAAGAGCATGAAAGGAAACAAGAGGTTCTTCTGGATATAGAAGACAACCTAAAGACTTGGACCATCCAGTCAATGTGAGGCGTGTGCATTTAAGGACTGCAGGGACTTTAAAAAGGATAAAGAGGGGAGAGCTCCTACTTCTTTTGACTACAAAGTAGCTTTTGGAAAGTTTTAACAGAGCGAAATGCAGCACAGAAACAGGGGAAAAGAGCAAGGTGAGAAGGAAGCAGTAAAAGATTTCACAGCCAAGATCCATCTTGAAGGCTTATCATAGATGTTTTTACCTTACAATTATAAGAAGAGTCTCTTTTTTCCTTTTGTCATCAAAATGTTTCAGTAGATTTTTTTCATGTGATTCAAGGAGAATAGTAGTAGAAATTTTGTCAAAAGCCCCTTAATCCCCTTATTTTAATAAAACATTTCCATTAAACTCAAAAATGTTGGCCTGAACATGTTGGCAATGCCATTTTTTTTTTACTTTTGGCTTTGATCAGACCAGAGCAGGGCTGGTGGTGAAGTGGATGGACAGTGGATAGGTGTATTGTGACACTGACAGCAGAGAAGATAAAATTCAGTTCTGTGGCTGGTATGAGGGACTTAGGGGAACTTCAGCTGGTCCCACAAGCAGGGACAGGAAGGGGTTTCTTCACATTATCTCAGTGTGCCCAACTTAGAGGCCAGATAGAAATACAAAAAGAATGATGGAGAGTACTGATGCTGGGAAGCTGACTGTGTTAGATAGTATCATTAGATATTTAATGGATGAATTGAGATGATATCAGTACCCAACTGAGCATAAGACCTGTCCCTGGCATCTCACAGATAAGGCAAGGGCATAAGTTTGACCACCTGACTCAGCAATTTGAAGGCACGTTCACTGATAACTGAAGTACTATGTCAAACCTTGACTTATGTCTGAATAGCATGGATAAAACCATCTTGTGTGAAGGGAGAGCAGGCTGACTGCAGCCACTAGATGGGATAACAGCCCAGCAGGCAACGTGGATGGGATAACTGCAACACTGAGCCTGTGCTCAGCCTTTGGCCAGCATCTCTTACAGGGGATGGGCAAGTAAAGCACCACACTGTGTGTTAAACCTGCCCCAGCTTTGGTGAGGGAGCAGGTTTAGGAGACTACAACCTCTCTTTCAATATTCACCAATGTTCTCTGTAATTCTCTGTTCACATTAAGTGTTTTTATAACTTGACTATTGCATAGTTCCATGAACTTGCCACAGTTGTGAAGATCCTAACAGGGCAGTTTCAGAGCTCTTGCAGAAACTGTAACACTACAGTAAAGGAAACAGGCAAAACTCTTGAAATCAAAGGATCTGGCTTAATTTGCATCAAAAGGAATTTGACCTTGAGATTTTTGTGCTATATTTTATGCAGAAGGAAAAAAAAAAAGTAGTTATAATCCTGTTTTAATATTTACAACATATCTTTCATGCATCTTTAAGGGCATTGTTTATAAAAAATGCATTAACAGGTCTGTTGTGCTGCAGGCAGGAGGATCCTTTACAGGACAGACAGCTTGATTCAGATCTTAATGATGATGATGTTCCATCTCTGTATAGTGAATTAATGCATTTGGGAGATGAACTCCAGCACGAAGATGTAAGAACAGGAGCTTGTCCTTTGCACATGAATATTCTTAGGCAGAATTCAAGAGCTTTTTTGCCTTGCAGCTCAAAGCAGCTCAGAAAGCTCCCAAAAAGAGCAGGAGGGAAGCTGACTGCTAAGTAGAAAAATAGAGATAAAACAAGGTCTAATAATTAACACCATTGCCCCCCTCCAGTTTGTGTATTTGTGTGGTTTTCCTCTGTTTTTTTATATATGGAATTGCTGTATTTCCCTTATTTCTGTTTGTACAAGTACACCTCTTAAAAAGGGAAGGGATTTGGTTGTCCCAAAGTGACTTGCAGACTAAATGATTGATTGCCATCACATCTAGTCTCTACCAGAAGTCAATATAACACTGCAAACCTTGCTTCCATTGATAGGTTGCCATAAAAAAAAAACAAAACAAACAACTATATGGGCAATTAGATTCCCAGTATGAGAAGGCTTTACAGAGAGGCTTGCCCATGACTTTGACAGGTAACAGAAAGTGATTTCTGTAGGTTAACAATTTAGTAATAAGTTAGGTATATACATATGTAATATGTGTTTATATATACACAGCATTTTGAAAATAGCAAAGATGCTCAGTTGGTGGGAGGAAGCTGAAAAAGCCTCTTACTGAGTTAATTCTGTAATTCTTAAGAAAATGCAGGACTGAAATATTAGTGAAATGTTAGTGAAATATTAGGGTTGCTTAAGAAGTCAGGCTGGTGTGAACAGATCACTCTCACAACTAAACTAATGATGACAAATAGTTTTTTGGCATCCTAGCATTGAGTTCCTTTCCAAAGAGAGCCTCACCTGCTTCTGAAACCATCATAGAAAAGATTGTTGAGCAACATGGAAAGAATATTCTGGATGATCCAATTTACCTTTCAATGTGCAGAAATAAGAATTTGATATTGTAGCAGTTTGAAAAGGATTTAGAATTACAAAACTAAACCAGAATTATTTTGATGTATGAAGTGACAAAGATGAGAGATATCCTACTGATCCTGGATTGCTATCACCCTAGCTGGAAAACAACCATATTTTAACAATTTTCAGCCTAAAACAAAACTAAATCAGAATTATTTTTATGTATGAAGTGACAAAGATGAGAGATATCCTACTGACCCTGGATTGCCAATGTCCTAGCTGGAAAACAACCACATATTAACAATTTTCAGCATCAACAGCCACAACATGACAAAGTGTAAAAGGAAGGAATCATCCTGAGATTTCAGAAACTGCTACTGCCACTGTCTGCTGTAATGTCTCAGTTTTAAAAATTAGGCATTATCAGGGAGCTTGTACTTTGGAAAGTATCAGCTTTGTCTCTTACACTGTAACAAGTCAGGCTCTGCTAAAAATAGCAACCAGCAAGGAAAAGAAACAAAACTTTTATTTTTTTAAATGGTATCAGTTTTTACAAAAAGGGCATCACTAGAAATACATTCCATGCCACCCTTGAAAATGTCCTTTGCCTTCCACTAACTTCAGCTGAAAATCCCCCAGTCTAGTGTGCTGCCAGACACCATGAATGGGCTCCATGTCTCCATATTCATGTGGCCTTTTAATTGTAAGAAGTGGTGCAGTTGTTGCCCAGCAATGGACACAACTCAGCCTCCCAGTACCTCCTCCTCAGCACCACTTCTGTTCCTCATCCTGCCTCGCCCCTCACTTTCTTGAGGGATGGATTCAAGGTGCTGAGGGTAAGAGCTCAGGATGTCTTTGGTTTTAAGAGATCTAACAGCAAAATGTGGCAGCAAGACCCTTTGACAGGCTGAGAAGTGACTTGTCATAGGTCTCAGAGGAAATCAGCCTCTGACATGAGACCTGAGCCCTTGGATTTTTGGCACTGCTCTGCCACTGTGAATGCATCTATTATTCTTCCATGGGCACCGAAAGAGATGTCACTCACAGGGCTGAAGGACAGAGAGGAGCTATGGGAATGAGAACCCTCCAGAGTGACATCGTTTCGTGCTGTTTCTTTAATTTTTTGTCTGGCAAGTGAAATTTATTTCACCAGAAGGTGGGAAAGGACTTGGAACAAAACTGATCTTGGCTGAGCAAACATTTGACAACGTTCTGTGGGAAACAACCATCTGTCTTGGGAGATATCAACTCCAGGAGATATTGATGGCACTAAAAATATCTGCCTTAGTCCACAGTCCCAAGACATTCAGTTTGCAAGTGTGGAGAGCCTCAATTCTTCAGCAATAAACCTTTTTATTTATTTTTATTTTTGGAGTGTTGACTTACCAGGTGTGCAGTGAAAAGCTCTGGTTTGTTCAAGATGCAGCTGCACATGTTTTGGTGCCTGGGCTGAGTGGAAGCTGTAGAGAAGCTGCAGAGAGAATTAATATGGATTCAATGGAAAAAGGGCTTTGTGCTCTGCTTCACAAGTACAGACAGTACACAGAGATGGATGTCTCCATCTCAGAAGAGCTTCCTGGAGCAGTTTGGCAGGCTGGTTTCTTCTGAGATACATGAGAGAAGTAAAAAAACAAAACAAAAAGTCTTTGAAAGGAACTTTCAAAAACGCACCATGAATTCAAAACAGCTCTTTACTCCTGGCTGACAAAGAGGTTAATGTGTTTATTCAAACTGAGAAGCAGCCCTCATCTAATGAAACATGAAGATTTAGACCATTTCACCTTCCATGTGTGGATAAAAATAGAGATAATCCAAAGTTTTCCTAGGGAGGCGTGCAGATAGGGCAGCTTAAATTCACTGGTAGGTGTTCTGGACCAAAATTGGCAGATCCATTGTCATACCTGTGATTTGCTGGTCTCTTGCTGTCCAGGCAGCAGGGGCTTTTCTGTGGGCCAGTGAAGTAAGTAGTAGTTATTTTTAGAACAATCTGGAGGGCTTGCTATGAGGACATATTCCTCTTTGGAAAAGGAATAGACTATCTTAGCCATCAGGGGTCTCTGGTATCCCAGAGACCAGAAGATTACAGGTGAAAGCCTTGACCTGTTGTGCCATACCTGCTCCAGTGTCTCTACTTCTCTCCATCTGTGACTGGTGCAAGCTCCAATATCCACATCTTCTCCCAAAGAGAAGCTGCAGCAAGAACAAGATACTCACTCAATCTCAGGAACAATCTGCATTTTGCTCTTTTGAGCTCTACCCCATCATATTTCCATTTCCTGGGATATAATTAGTGGTTTATTTCTCATTTTCCTGTGATTTTCTACTTTTGAGAAGGTTTTTCAGGACACCTGGAAGAAGAGGGCAAGCAGGAGAAGGGATTTCTCCCTGCACATAGAGTGAGAGAAGGAGCTGAGACAGAAGGCTGATAGGGTGCACACTTCAATGATTTTTCTTTTTTTTTTTTAAGTTGGGTTTGTTTGCATGACAGCTCTGAAATAGGATAAAGTACAGAGAAGGGCAATGCTGCATAATGTGAACAAGAAAAGGGAACTGTTCAGCTTTTTCATTTAAATGCATGAAGATCTCTGAAGTCTGTGCACGCAGGGGTGGGGGAAAGGGGTGTAAATTAAACAAAATAAAATTATGCTGAAGTAGATGATAACTCTGGGGAGAGAACAGACTCAAATCTGAAGGCTCATAAGCACTGCTGAAATGATGAACTGTGCTAATAGTCCCAGGCTGTGTTTCTGGATGCTAAGTAGGGCATTGACTCAACCAGTAAGTCAACAAGACAGAATTCAATGGCAGAAAGGCCTCTGAAGCTCTTCAGAAACACACCACTGTGGTCACAGAGACCTGGCTGCAGGGACAGGATGGATGCCGCTGATGCAGTATGGACCTGTCCATCCACAGAGAGCTCCTGAACCCACTGAGGTGGGTGTTCATGGGTGGTGATAGGCTAAAGTGTCTCTGCAAGAGTCACTGCAAGGACCTTGCTGATCCTCTCTGCCTCCTTCATCCCACTCTTTTTTCCCTGGCATCAGCACTGCTCTGTAATGGAATGATGCAGCCCTGCAACTTGGCCCCATGGGGACAGAGGAGAGAAATGGAAAAGCCAACAGATTCTGGCCCAGACGTACCCATGGAGGGGACAGGCAGCCCAGAGCAAAGGGACTTGCAGATTTGGTGGTGGAACCCAACAGCCCCTGCTTTGCTTCCTGCTTAGTGGTGACATAAAAAAATCTCAATCTGTCACACACTGCCAGGGATGGCTGGCACAACATCCTGGCTGCCTTTCTGCACACTTCACTGAGCAGGGGCCATCTGTGTGCTAAGGCAACCTTCAAGGGGGACAAATAGGAAGAAAATACTTAAGAGACACTGGACTGCTGCTCAAGGCCAGAAGATACTGGTGGTGCCTTACCATCAGGAGATCTTGTTGGCTTTGTATCATCTTTGCTGGATGTCCAAACTCAAATGGGTTTCCTTTTAGCATCTGAGGGAAGATCATCATATCTCATGAAGCACAGGCTGAGCTAAAAACTAAGGAAATTAAAATCAGGGCATTATAAATAATAATGAAAGACTCCAGATCAAGCCCCTAATCCCCAGACCTCCAAACCCCAAATCCAGATGAAGCCAATTAAAGAAAAGAACTGCATGTGGTCACGAGTAAGTCATACATTTCACTTGTCCTGTGCAAGCCAAAGCATTTTTGCCACATCACCAAATACATTATATTCAGTAATGATTTATATATACACACACAGTTATGGTGTACCCTGAAACACGTATCTCACTAATTAACTCATGGCCACCTGGAATGCTAATTAGCACAACAAAATCTGGAGCAAATCCATAAGACTGATAAGATGTACATGCTTGAGCCACTGATGATAGTCAGCCTCAGTGTTAACCCGTGTAAGGGGGAAACCTGCAGTTCAGGTTGAGTGCCAAGAGGCTGCCCAGTGCTAATGACAAGCCTGGAAAAACAGGCTCTGGTTGAGCAGGGAGGTGTGGGCTTGAGGCCCCTGGCCTTCAGGTCAGCTCAGTAGCAGCACAAGGATGTGCCTTTCCATATTGTATTGAAGAGCTGGAACCAGAGCAAGGGCTGGAAGTCTTTTATCCCATGGAAGCATCGCTGCCCAGAGTTGACCCTCAGATGAAGTTATCCTGCCAACAGCTCATGGACTGGAGTTTTTGTGATGGAGAACTACAGGTCTGCATGGAACCATCATACAGGAACCAAACTAAAGACTGGTTAAATTTGGGCAAAAGACGTCATGCTCTGTGTGCATGTGCAAGAAGGCAGCTGAGCTGATAGAAAGACTTTTGATATTGGAACTGCTGGGTTTGAGGCTCCCCATACTTTAATACTTACCAACTTGCCTCTTAAGCTACCATGAAGAATTACAGTCACTGGGCATTGCTTGTGCAACTCCACTCTGCATTTGCTGCTGAGCAGTGAATTTAATCCTGCTTGGAAATGCAGAGGGAGGCTACAAAGGATGAACTGCTTCCCATCTGCGTTTAAGCTCCTTTGTGCCTGCTAAAGGGCTTTGCCTAAAATCAGTGACAACCTGCCTGCTCCCATGCCTAATCGTCATAAATGTGTGAAAACAGAGCCCAGCATAGTTAGTAATTATCTCTTCATTATGCCAACGTGCTTCTGATAGCATAATCATGATCATAGACATGTGATTCTCCTCTTACCATTTTCTGTTTGCAAATTTAGCTTCTTTTTCTGCTAATAAGGTCTTTAAAAAATAAAATAAAGAAATAAACCAACAACAAAAACTACCTTTTGAAGCCTGTGCTTGTCCACACAGCAGTCAGTGACAAAATATTCCCTGACCTGAAGAATCAGACTCCGAAATAGGAAACAGCAGTAGAAATAGCAGGCATGTGAAAAGGCTGGAAAGAAGGACACATAAAAAAGCATCTAAAGCTGAGTCTGATAAAGAATCTGGTGCCCATCACAGGTGGCTCAGAGTCTGCACATCATCTGCGGGCAATTTTAATTAGAATTATTTAATCAGTGAGTTCCTCATTGGATTTTAACTGCTTATTGTTTACAAGAAGGAAGCTCTGCAATAGACACTAAAGCATTAAGGAGAGGCAGCAGGAGTCACTCCAAGGGAACAAGGTGAAGCTCAGCCTGTGCCCTTCAGCTGGAAATGATAAAGCCTCCCTAGAAGCATCTAGCTGACCTCTGAGCTGGAAGAGAGAAAACAAGAGGGCACCTTTCCTGCTCCCTTTGGAGGAGGCTGCCAACCACCAGCCTTGATCCGTGCACTACACGCAATGTAAATGCACACAGTCCTGTTAATCTTATGGTAAATTTAGTCCCAAATTCTGCCTGTGCCTGCATGGCCTTTATATTCACTCCTGTCTCTCAGGATTGCCTGCCCTTGGCAGTCTCTTACTTCTTTTGCTAACTATCCAAAAATATTCACATTCTTCCTCATAATTATGCTGCCAGAGTCTTCTCACCCATCATCTCTAGCTATCCAGTCATTACATGCTTACTGAGAAATAAAATAAATAAAATTAAAGTTTATAAAACTGATGGTTCTGAGCAAATACTTGCTTTGGATAGTGCACAGAGAATTTAGGAAACTAGGATCATGTTTTACAGGCTGGGGAGCTGTTTTATATAGTGCTTTTTTAGCAGAACTTATCAGAAAACACTGGTCTGAACTCTGAGCTACTTATTCCAGAAATGTCTGAGAACTTGAAAAGGACAGAAGACACTTGTAATTTGCATCCAACTTATCTAGTGAGGCAGCACTAGAATTAGGAATGAGCCCAGGCTAATTTGTGCATGATGCCCTTTTACAGGCCAGCAAGGCCAGTGGCTGACTGTTGCCTTCGAGGCTCTGAGCTGTGACTCCTGCACAGGAGAGCAATGGTGTTGCTGGTGGAGGTGGGAACAGCCATGTGTCCATTTGCCAGTGCTTGGAGGACTGGCCACCTCTCCTGCAGAGTGAAGATGAGCAGCCACAGTGGTTTAACATCTACTCTATCAAAGCTCCTCATTCCCCTGGCAGATTGAGCTGACTTCCAGGACAATGAAACGATTTGTGCCTCCACCCAGTCTGTTTGGTGCTGCTAAAGTCCAGCTCTGCTTCTCTCCCACAAAAAAAATCCCAGTATGGTCAGTAATTCCTCTTCCTCCAGATTGGTCTGAGAAAGCTGAACAGCCCCCCTCCCATCTCCCCTATATAAATACCTCTAGAAATATTTCTGCATGCCACTCCAAGTGCTATGTGTATTTCTTCCATCTTGCCTTTTCTCACTAAAATGCAGAATGCATCTTTCTTAAAAAAAAATAAAATTAAAAACTTAAAAAAAAAAAAATCAAACCAATTTCATACAGAGAAAACTGACTAAAATTGGGCACACCAATGCACACGCATTTTCCCCAGAGGGGAGGATGTGAAAGCAAACAAAACATGGCAGATGTTAGTCGTGGTGTTTAATGTGCTGCTGGAAGGTGCTCAGATCCCGTGGTGATGAGAGCTCAGAAATATATAGTGCTGAAGCCAAATGCTTCAAGATGAGCTTCTCATGTTGTTCTGTTTTGAAATACTTCAAGATGACGTGGCACAGAAATAATTTAGGCAAGAATAGATTTTCCTAAGCAAGACAGAATGACAAAACATTACACTTAGTGATATACAGCTGAAATTACACTACCTGAAAAGGCAATATCTCATCTGAAACCCTGAGTATCAAAAATCATTTGATTTTTTCCATTAAAATGTAGAGATGAAGAACATTACAGTGAAATTTCTTCAGATTGAAATACAGTCTGCCTTGAATATACAGAGCTTTGAAAATTGAATTGTCTTCCTCTTTTCCAGTCATTTTGAATTAATTAACTACTTACCTCAGTTTGCTTTTCAACTGCAGTGACAGACATGGTTAAATTCTCAGATGTTTGAAAAAAGATGTTTAAAAACTAAAGAGAAAAAAATGTTTATAATTTATGCTTGTTGCATTAGATCATCATTTGACTTTAGGATGTTGGAGTTTGCTTTATCAGGATTTGACACTATCTACTTGACTAAGCAGTAGCTCAAAGATACACACACAAAAAAGGGGTAATAAAACCTCAAAAAAATGTCATACCTGTGGCTTCAAAGCAGCACAAGACTTGACTAATTTAACATCATTTTCACTCATAAAGGAACTGCTTATCCGTTGATTCATCTTCTGTTCACCCAGGATCATCCTGTCACAACCATTCAGAGCTGTAGTGCATTCCTCTCTGCACAGAAAAAATTACAGCTCTAATAAAACATTACATGGCCTCTGCTTAAGGTTTCAGAGCTACCTTGGGGTCTCTGGAGAAGGCCTCTTTAAAAATGCATTATGCTCATGGGAGAGCAATAACCTGCCTGCAGAGGTTTGCAAAGGTGTGGGGGGTTAAAGGAGAGAGAAATCCTCTCCTAGGGAGAGAAGCGACAGAGATTGCTTTCCACTTCTTGACTCCAGGGGAGAGCCTGCATCACCCTGAAATCCTGCTCCTGTTGTAGCAACATACCCCACACTGAAAAGACTAATTCCAGAATAGATATCAGAGCTGCTGATGTCAAAAAAAAGCCCATCAATATAACAAAACCCCAAACATAATTAAACTAGTTACTGAAGCTCAGGATGTTATTTAGATACAATAGGATTTAATAAAAATTGCTCATTATGCATCTTCTCTTATTGGAGCCTTTAGATTTTGAATGTTCCAGCTTTTGTCTGGAAGTAGGAGGCAAAAAAACTTGCCCTTTTTTCCTTTTTCTGTCTTTTACCAAAGGAATTGTGTCTTCTCTCCAAGTCATATATTGCATAAGATATTTTGGAAATCAATAAGCAGATCTGCAGCAGCATTCAGGTTCCTTCATCTTGTTGAATTTAGGATTACAGGGACCCAAGTATAACTTCATAAAAAAAAATGTAAAGGAGCAGAAATAAGCAGTCAAAATTAGCATGCAAAGTGGAAGCTGTATTTTTTCATGGGTGAATATTAATTCTACAGAAAAGACAAGGAAGAAGTACTGTAATAAAACAGCTTTTCCTTTTAACCAAAGACATTATTAAAATAAAAAGGTCTTTGAGAAAAAAAAAAAAATCCTCACCAAGTATACCTGACAAAATATCAAAGGCCTTCCTTCTTTTCTTGTCTTTGAGAAAAAAAAAAAAATCCTCACCAAGTATACCTGACAAAATATCCAAGGTCTTCCTTCTTTTCTTGGTTTTTTTTTTTTTTTTTTTTTTTTTCTCCTCCCCTTTAAGGGAATTCTTTCTTTTTCTATTCTTTTGTTGTCACATCTGTAAGGATATTTGTGCTGTTTCTCTCGTTATATTTATGTACCAAGTCAGCATGTGTATTGTGAATCAAATTAAGGTCCAAGCAGGTGACATGAAGGTCACCAAGCAGGTGACATGAAGGTCACCAGGCAGGCTGTAAGGATATTTGTGCTGTTTCTCTCGTTATATTTATATAGCCAGTCAGCATGTATATTGTAAATCAAATCAAGGTCCAGGCAGGTGACATGAAGGTCACCAGGCAGGTGAACATGAAAAAAAGTTGTCAAAAATCAGGGAAGAAATGGGAGAGAAGCTGGAGTCAGAGCTGGGGCAGCTCTGAGGGTGCAGGATGGGGTCTTTGCCACTCCCTTGCCTTGCTCAGGGTCAGGTTCATTACCCCTTCCACCATGAGCAACTCTGTCCACCAGCCCTGGCCCCCATCTGAAGTCTCCTGGCCCAGCCTGGCTGCTAAAGTGAAAACCAGGGGGTAAAAGCAGCCAAGCAGGGTGTGAACAAATGTCTGCACCTTACTCTGGGAAGGAAATCACAGATATTTTGTGGGAAAATCACCTTTCTGGAGGAAATGGCAACACATATCCATATGCCAATTCAGTAGGAACAGCCCCTTAACATGGGTGAGGTTAAAATAAGCATTTTTATATCTGTCCTCTCCTTTTGACACCAAATAGAGTTGAAATTCTAAGACTACATGGTAAGGACAGGTACATCTGCAGCTGGGTGAAAGTGTACACACCAGCTTCTCAGCCTGCAACGCCCAAACATAGCCAACAACACAGCCAGCAGCCTGGAGAGGATTAACACATCAGGAGCAAAATGTAGCAAAAAAGCATTTTTTTTCCTCCTGTCCATGCTGCTTTCCTGAGTATCAGGAGAGGGAAACAGGCTAAAGAGACTATTCTACCAAGTGTCATATGGGATCGTTCCATTTCAGATGTGCCAGCAGATAATTTAGATAAAGACCAACAGGCACAAGGACACACAGAAGTGTTGCCAGCCACGATTCCAAGGATGACAGGTTGTTATCACAATTTCCTAAGAGGTTAGAGCTGTGAACTCCCTTTTGCTTTTCTTTTTTGCCCTCCCACTCAACAACCTTCAGAAACTGGAGTTTAAGTCTCTTTTAAGTTGATGTGCTACAGAGGAACCAAAAGGAAGCCTCAAGGGGAAGATATTGGCTTTAGGTATTTGATCCAGCTTTTTACATTGCTATCCTGTGCTCAGTTCTGAGGAAAAGAAATCCCTTTATCCTCTGATTCCCTGCCTAATCAAAACCAGGCTATTTCACCCAAATGGCCAAGCCACGTTGCCTAACGCCTGCATTGATTTCAGCCCCGGGAGAGCCACATCTGAAAGATTTTCCTTGAAGGGCTAGTCAGAAAGGAGAGTAATTTCTGCTGCCACCCTTATGAAGCTCTGCCTTTGTGATAAAATATTGCTCCTCCCATCAAGAAAACAAACAGTGCAGCAGCGTGAAGAGGGACTGCAGGAACACAGGCAGTGATGGGTGCAGGCAGCAGCCCAGAGCAGTGGCACAGCACCTTCCAGGACAACACAGGACCAAAAAAGGGTGCTGCAGCCCTAGCGTGGCTTTTGGTGGGGGGAAAGCATTAAGAGATCACGGCCTGAGGCATGGACTCCAAGTTGCTACAGGAACAGGGAAGCACAGCTTGTAGCAGAGCAGGTCTAGTATTAGCTACAAGTTCTCCAGCAGGTAGATGCTTTCACTGCATTTCTCACAACCCCAGGGAGGGACACAAGAACAACTGCAGCACCAGGGGGTCTGGTGTGACACACAGGACATCATAGGCAAATAAAGGGCACCTCTGAACCCCATTTCTAGCAGACTCCTCTGTCCTGGGGAAGCAGTGGCTGAAGCCACCCCATGGAGCCGGGGGACCTGACTCTGGTCCCAGCCCCAACCTTAACCCAGCCTGCCCCCAGGGATGGACAAACTGAGCAGTGGACAAGCAGAGTGTTCCACAGGTCATGCAAACAGAAAATCTTAAAAGTTTCAGGATTTCACCACCTCCACAGGGTAAAATTGCCAAAGGTGGGGAGAAGAAGAGGGAGAGTTATCAGCAGGCAAAACAGCATTAAAAATCTCTCTCTTGAGGAAAGCAGCCATTACAAAACGCTGCTGGGAACTTCAGCACAAGCCAACATCCATTTAATATCTCACTTTTCCTGGAGGTTTGCAGCAGGAGCATGGAAGTGTGGGGATCTCCCACTTCTTAACATTTCCCTTTAACACACAACCTCTCTGACAGGGAGGAAAGACTGAACACTTTGCATCTCTTCCAGGGATCATCATTACATGGAGAAAACAATTATTAAATCAATGGATAAATCAAAAGCTAGGACTTATTTTTCTTTTACAGGTGTCGACTCCAGGGCAGATGAGCACACCCAGGAAAGATGATTTTGAAATACAAATGAAGAGCACTTTCTGTAGATGTCCAATAATAAGCTGTGGAGAACACACTCTCTTCAGCTCCCAAAATCACAGAGATGAAACTCAGCTGTCATTACACAGTTGGGTCCCTAGCAGCAGCAGAGAGAAAAAGGGATGATTTCAAAATAGTTTCAACTACAAAATGGAGCTGTTCAATTCAGTCAGAAATTGATTTGGAGGATTCATTGTGCCAAAGAATTACTGTGCCTGGGTTTTGTTTCTTTGCTTTCTAGTACCATTTTTGAAAAAAAATATATTCCTAACATTTCCTCACATGCTGCTCTGTCTTGCCCTTTACTAAAAGAAAGACATATGCTGCAGAAGTCTTACCCAGCCTTCAACCCAGCACAAACTCTAAAACTATTCTGAACTTCATTCCTGCAATCTCAAGTACCCATAACATTAAATATAGCTAGATCTACTCTACCAGCACAGCTCCTGCTAAAGCCAACATACACTTCTAAGAGCAAGCCCCAGCCCAGATCACTGGTCTCCATGAATTCCAGATTAAGGTCAGGCTGGTACCTTACCCTGAGTTCTACCTCTGCTCTTATGACTCCCAATACCTGTAAAATGAAACACAGCACTGCCAATCCCCCATGCAGGGAAGAAGGCTCTCCACTAAGCAGGGTTTACCTGCTTCTACTTTTCCCTTAGTCTCCACTTAGATCTTACCCTGACCTTTGCTTCTGTACATCAAGGTCAACTGCAATGTGCTCACGCTGGCAAGCTAACTCCTTCTGAACACGGCCTCACGCCAACTTATCTTTATGTGCTGGCAACAAATGAAGCAGAAATAATGGATTTTTTTTCTTTTTTTACAGAAGAGTATCCCAGAAGACCTCGCATAAAGTCTGTGGCCCATGCTGCCCAAGGAGATGCCATTACATTGCCATCCCCTGTTGCTGTTACTCATGCTTTAGTAAAGGCAGGCAGGACCCTGAGGTTTTCTCTAAACAGAGATGCAAAGATGAATTTACTGCTTCAAGAAACAGAACTGGTGGTGCAGAAAGCCACCAATTACTGGATTATGATTTGCTTTGGAGCTTTGCTGGCTGAGGCTTCCATGAAGGCATCGATACTTAGGCTTTTCTCTTTTATTCTTTCAGGTGGATTTTTTTAGTTGGTTGCTTTTGTTTGGTTTTAATTTGTTTATACATAAAAAGGTCATAGTGTCCTGTCTCTTATTTTCTCATCTGAATGTTTATTTAAAGGAATCATCTCCTTTTGCCCTTAATTAACCCCAACGGAATGAGAAGATTCTGATAATACTATGAAAAACTTTGTCCAGTTGAAATATTGACAACTGATCAAATATTCAGCAAAATGCATCAGGCCTGTTTTTAAAGTCATTCTTATGAGCTGGGTTCACTTCCAGACTCAGCTGGTTATCAGTATTTCTAGAGCTTGACCCAGAGCTCTAGTGGTTGTTACCAAGCCCAAGAGCTTTTGGATCTGGTATGCTTTGTCCCAAAAGGCAGCTGCAAACCCATCCACACTGCCACTAACCTGCCCCGGGTGCTGCAGCTGCTCATAGACTAGAAACACCTCAAAAGCTTGCCAGAAAAATAGATAAACACATTGAGGGACACTTCACCTGCAAAAATGATGGGGAAACCTCAGCTGATCTCAAAGGGAGCATGATCAGACTGAGAATGGTTGAAATGTGATTTTCTGCTTTCCTGCATCATCTTCATTTCTTGAACAGCCCTTCCCCCTTTACCATTTGCAAGCTGGCTACTAAACCCTGTACACTGACACACCAAGAAGCAGCAAACTATTGTGACTTTTGCAACAGCAGCAACATTTCTGTGAAAGACAAAAAAGAGGTCAGCCAAAAGACTCCTTGCCTTCCTCCAAACGCATCCAGGTTGAGAAAGAAACTAAGCTGCTGGTTGCAAATTCTGCAGATAGCGCAGGCAAGCACCCAGCAGCCTTTTGGTCTGGATGACAACCAGCCCTGAGAGGTTCCCTGAAGGGAAACACAGACCTACTCTCTCCTTGGGTTGTTTTTGGCAGTGCTAACAACATCTTTGTGAAACTAGGCCAAAAAGATCCTTCAACATCTGCACCTGCATTCTTTTATTCCTCAAGCAAATATTATTTTAATTCTTATTTATTTTAAGCAAAGCATTACTGAAGATGATTGCAAAGGAAACTTAGTTTATGAGCTCGTAGCATACCTTATTTTCTGCTTGGCATCTTGTTAATATGTCAGATCCTTCTTGCCCTAAAACATCAACAATTTCCAAAGTTCATGTTATGTAGTGGTGTGCATCTGCTGGAAGGTGCTTTGTACCTGAGAAGCAGAGTCAGCACTGGGGCTGCTGTGGCAAACAAGCTTTTCTATCAGTCAGGAAAAGAAAAGTGCTGTAAAAATGAAGAGAAGTAACAATGGTAGAGCAAGACCAAAACCTGAAGCAGCTTCACCCAGTGCAATGCAGCCAGAAGCCCTTGCTACAGTTCATGGGGATCTGTGACTGCAGCATGCTCTGGTTTTGTTTTGACTTTCAGGAGCTTCTCTTCCAGGCTAAAATGCAAACTGAGCTTTCACTCACATTGCTGTAAATAGAAACTAATTGGAATGATTTCAGTGATGTTATCTTGCCTGCTTTAATCTGGACTCTAATCCATTCCCATTAACCTGCCCGCTTTAATCTGGACTCTAATCCATTCCCTTCACTGCATGCCACCCCACCACAGCTTTGCTGGAGGTCACCAGACCCAAACACATGCCTTACACTGTTTTAAAGGTGTTTGACCAAATAGTCTTTTTAACTCTCTCAATAAATCCACTCTGGATTTTTCAGGACATTCAACTTTCCACCCAACCACTTAGATGATCTCTCTGAAATTTTTGTTCAAATAGGCTGGTCATAACAGCATGGTGCATAGGAGACTACTAAGTAGAACCTATTTTCTGCTCTGTATTTGGGAGGGTTTTTCTTCACCACACCTTACCTGAGCTAACTGTACGTAATACAGCTACTCTGCCTGTGGGTTCACGAGGCAGGATCAAATCAGAGCATGCTGCATTTCCCAACAAAAATGGCTAAAATGACAGCTCTTCAACCAGAAAAGTGAGTGGTGAAATCCTCATCCTCTAGTCCAGAGTATTTCTGACAGGTCCCTGTGGGCTGTATATTTGCCCCACACTGCTCAGTATCCCATGATTTAGGGGGGAAAAGGAACACATCAAAACAACTACTAGTGATGTGTCACTCTTGATGTACGACACACATGCACGTAGTGACATGGAAATTAGTAGAGCAATAAATAACAATGAAGCACAGGCAAGTAAATCCAGTGAAAGCAGCTGCTAGTGGAGACATGTTTTAGGTTGCTGCATTGAATCCATAGTGAAAGAGAGCTGCTCTGGAAGAGACCCTCTGCCTTCTGCTCTCTGCTGGTTCTTTTCATCAGAGTGGCTGCTGAAAAGGTCAGGAGACTCAGCTCTCCACTACTGGCTCTGTGATTACCTTCTGTCCTGTGGTCTGGAGGCATCAAACCCAAGTGCTAACTTCAGAGCATCCAGCTGGGGGAAGGGGATCAAGCGAGGAGACCAGTGGGTGGTAGATAAAAGAGAAGAAAGCCTGGGAAGAGAGTAGAGACTTCATAGCTCTAGCAGAAAGTCAGAGGAGTATCTAAAGACACTAAAGCAAGCAACGTTATCATATTAGGGGCTCATTTGTTAGTATTCAGGAACAAAGTGCAATTCTGTCCATCACACTTCTGAATTAAAACTTTTTCTATTATTAAATATATTGAATATATGTGCAATTTATTTCTTTAGCCCATTCTTGGCTGCCAGAAGTCCCTTCTGACTAATGTGCCTATTTAAAGGCTGCATCCCACCATTACAGCTTACAGCTTATTCCATGAAATCTCCCATATAATCCTCCTGGTCTGCCAAAGACTATCCAACATGCAAGAAACCCCTCTCGACCTTCATGGACTCACAGGCACATCCTCATTAACATTATGTGAAATGTTAATTTTTGCCCTTCTACTGGCTGCTGTTTCTCACTGTAGAATAAATGATTCCTCAGCTTCTTAAACAAACAGGTGTATTTCTGATACTGTTGCCATAAACTTTAACCATTAAAGTAAGGAAGAATTTAATAACTAAAGTTTCACAGTCTTGTTACCCCATTACTGTTGTGCCTCTGCATCATATAATCACTAAAATATTTCTCATCACTACATAATTTTCAGGCTACTTCTCCCAATTTCATAGATGACAAAACAGAAAACTGAATAGCTTATGTAGCTCCATAAATTGCTGTACACTTAATGTCCCACAAAAAGCCAACCACTGCATCAGAAATATCATCCCTGCCGAGTCCCAGTTTCTCCCAGCCTGATGTGTGGTGGGGAAACACATCCAGAGGAAGGGCAGGGTTTGCAGCCAAGGGACCTCAATTTCACTGCTTTTGGGTAAGCAGCGGATGTCCATAGTGGCTGCTGATGAGGTCATGTACATTCAACAGTGCCAAACAAAGATATGAGAGCAGAGTGGTGAAAAAAAAAGTGTCAGCCACCTACTTTTTTTTTTTAAAAAAAATATATTTATACACACATATATATGCAGGCTTTCAATTTATCTAGATTTTCATATTTAATTTGAAGCTACAGTAATGAGCTTCATTGTTCTCACATCTTCACCCGTCACTTTCTGTGGGCAGGTTCTCTGTAAATGGAAAAGATACAATTCTTTATAACCAAGCCTGTACAAGCTCCACCAGGGTTCAAATCAGATAAAGGACTTGCCCACACTCTTGGTCACCATCTAGTATTTCAATATGAGTATTCAGTATTGAACATGTAATTCAATAGCCTGCTCACAGGGATCAGGGAGAAGATACGTCCATCTGTCTGCTCACAGACATTTATAATCATTCCCTTGCAGCTGTTTTGCTTAGCACACCAAACAGCTACAAATCAATGGTCCATTTATGACTCATTTCTGGGGGCAGAAATGCAAAGTTCTTGCCTCCCATAATTCAGCAAGGGAGAGCACACATGAGAGCAAGACAGAGTGTAGGCATGACTGAAGAGAACATACAATAATTCATAGAACTGCAGAACCAAAGGGAGAACGTGACTGTAACCACCCAGCTTTGTTCATCCAAGTGCTTGATGATCATCTGTTTGAATTTGGATAGATATTTGTTCAGGAAACAAGGGGTGTTTTACAGACGGAGGAACACGGCTGTAAACATCCAGAATGCCCTGAATGATAGATTCACAGCTGACAAGAGGTAGGCAGAGCATCCAAGTGCTGGAAACTTTTACACTGGCTAACAGAGATGTCCTCTTGTGTGGCACAAGGGAGGGCTGTGCCCCACCCCGAAACTGGTCTTGGGTTCACCTCCTTGCCTCAAGTATTGCAGAGAGCACCATGCCCTTGAGTCCTCTGCATTGCACAACACTCCTTTTGGTCTTACCAAAGGCAAATAACAACAAAATTTAGCCTGGCCAGCTTAGAATTTCTTTGTTTGCCCATTCTCCAGGTACAGTTTGAGCTTTGCACCCCACTTTCCAGGTGTGCTCTTCTCCAGCTCTTTGAGCTTTGCAGCTACAAGGACAAAACTCAAACGCTTCCCTGCACGTCTTTCCACTGGTCTTAAATACTAATCTATTATATAATCCCACCGTGTGCCGAGGGACCCTTTACATTATTTAAGGGCTGTCAGTCAGGTGTGAACCTTCCCATTGATTTACCATTCACTTCTCATCCTCTCCTGGATGCATTAGGCAGCTGCAGCCCGCGACTGGTATTGAAGAATAACAATTCCATTTGTTTGAATCTGACTTAACGCCGCTCACTTTTGCAGCCCCTATAATTCTCCTTACTGTGGTTTGTGTGACATTAATGGCAAAATAAATAATTCAGCATGGTTTTCACCCAAATGTAGCCCTGTCAGAGACTAATATACAATCTTTGCTAGCTTATTTAATGAAAAAAAGCCACTGAATTGTACTTTTAAAGGCTGAAAATCTGCTTTTAATGGAATTTGGTGACAAAATTCCCCTGAGACCAAGTGGTAACTAACAGGTACAATCTCCTGCTCGTGTTCCTGCCAGCCCATCTTCTCATTTAGCTCTTGCATTTATGCTCTGCACCCACCCAGCTGGTCTGTGCCTCCTTAGCCTGCACAACTTACAAAACAGGCTGGCTTTTTATGAAGCTGCACTTAGCTTGAAGGGACCACAAACTGAAGCTGAACAGCACCAGGGATGTCTGCACAGGGTAATTAGGGGAAAAGAGAACACTTACTTCACTAATGAGACCTGGCAGTAAGACTTAGTGAATGAAACCACTCCTGTTCTGGCCCTTGGGGCGGGGGGCTCAGTGATGAATCCAGCCACTCCAAGCATTTCAGGAAGGCTGCTTGGCTACAAAAGCACTTTAACAAGACTACTCCTGAAAAAAAAAGAGAGGAAGAAAAAACCCAAACCACCACTCAGTTTTTGGATGTTCATGATAAAATTTCCAGTAACTTCACTGAGGCCAGGATATGCCTCTTACTACCTAGTCCTCTCATCCCTCTACTGGGTATGTTTTCTCCATTTCTCATACACTTGTTCCTACTTGCCCTGTGTTCATTAATGCTGTCCCTGAGCTGCTGTGCTCAAATTGATGTCAATAGCTGCATAATTTCTGCATAAAGAAACACTCCTACCAAGAAAAGCCCTGTAGCCTACAGCACTGCTTTCCCCTAGAAGTATAACTCCTCCCAAACAATCTCAAGGATGTATTTGGATCAAGACCTTGATTTCCTCATGACTTTATGTTCACCTCGTGTTCTTTTTTCTTCTTCCCAAGCACCACCACTTAATTTGTCTGTAAGCAACACATTCAGAGATGTCAAATAAGTCATGCCAAATTATTCTCCCTTGGAGCAGGGTCGATTTGATATTCAGATTGGCTTTTCATTTATCCAGGGTCTGCAGGGTGATTTTGTTTTCTTTCAGCTTCCATTTACCTAAACTACTGGTATCCAATTTTTGATTTTTCAGAATTGAACTGTCTAGACAGCTATCCAGGGTGGTTTTCCTCATGTCCACGGAGTCTGTTTTTCTTGTCGTGCATTTGCCATGGCTGTTTGGAAAGATCATAGTGTGCACTAGGTAGCTGATGAAGCAAAGCCTAATAAATTCTCACGGAGAGAGATTACAGCTCGTGATTTCAAAACCATGAATGACCCATTTTCCTCAAAATAAGATAATAACAAAGAGATGATACATTTCAAAGTATACTCTAAATAAAATTGGTAATGGTTTCCTTGGAGCTGGAAGTTGTGAGCCAGAATAGGGATGCATCTGCACCCAAAACCAACTGGCACCCAAAACCAACTGTGATTAAGAAAGAGTCAGAGACAAGGTATCCATTTAGGTTTTTCTTCCCCAGTCCTGGCCAAGACAATTATAACACACCAAACAGAACGTTTCTCACAGCCCAGCTCCCTTTGCAGCCCTTGCTTCCCTTAAAAATCCCTTCACAGCCCCACTCCAGTCATACTTTAGCCTCTTACTACTTCTCCCATCACAAAACCTAGCCCTAAAAACAGCTAAATAATGCAACCATAACCATACAGCAACTCCTGTATCAATTTGCAAAGAGACACGACCAGAAAACACTGTCTCCTTTACAAAAATAGCCTGCTTTGAAGTTCTGATTGGCTAAACAATGGGATTAGTGGAGAGGCTATTGCTTTATTAAGCCAAAATCTAGAGTTTAACATGAGAAGCCTTACTTTTGAATGACATTAAGGCTACCTGCTCAGTGTAGAATTTAGCCACAAGGGAGACACTAGCACACTGAGAATGAGCAGAGAATCTCAGAGAATTTTCTCCAAAGTACACAGCTTGGTTTAAGTCACTGTTTTGTCCAACAGCATCAACAGAGTGAAATATAAGTTATCTTCCATTTTGATATCTATTACCTGGGATGCAGATGGGGTAGTAGGAGAAAGCACTGCTCCATTCTTTGTGTGAATTCATTTACTGAAGCTAAAAACCCCAAATGCTTAAGGTAGATTCAGTTAAGTCGTTCACATCCTCCTCTTTGCAGACAAGCTCACATAATTCAACCTTCAAACCTCTTTTTTCATCTTGCTCTGCAACAACCAAACTCACAGATTGGATGAATGTGCATAGGTGAGGTTGTCATCAAGTGCATGACAATCACTGACACAGCAATGGCAATAAGCTAAATCTGCAAAATATTTCCCATGCAGAGGAGACTGGTACCTGAGAAATACCAGACTTGCCTGACCAGCCAGGCTCCATCTCTAGTAGCCATCACCCTACACGTTTAAGCTCAGAGCAAGTACCCTAAAATTTTCCTAACACCACCAATTCTTCTTATGGGGCAAATATATCAGCTCAGTATACCAGCTCAATACATCAGCTAGAGAAAGAGGCAAAACTGACACCCTGGGGACATCAGCACTGGTCTCATAAAGTGTCCTGTGTGGAAACAAAAATCAAAAGACAAAAATCAAAGCAGCCTCTGTGTATAGATGATCCAAGAAACACAATGCAGCCAGGCAGAGGACAACTGATGGCACTGTGGAGCTCTAGCAGAGGGCTATAATCCTCCATTCCTGCCTCTAGGTATGGTTTGCAGTCTGATTTGCTCAGTACCATCTTACAGAATATTTACAGAAGCATATATAGGACTGACACAAATACAAATAAATTTTTTTAGGTCTGCAGTTACAACAATGGCACCAGGAAATTAATTCCAAGAGGCTTTAAAAGAAGAGGAAAAAAAAGTATTAGAAAAAATAAATTCACTGTTGCCTTCTGAGTTCCTGATAATTTTGGCTTCTAAAAACATTACCTTAGTTATGCTTCTGCACTAAACTTTTTTATGACAGGAATAAAGTTCTCTTCATTACAAATAAAAAAGCATTGTCCTTTGCACAGCACCTCCCAGGGTAGAGCTGTTCCAGATTAGAGAGAATTTTCCTTTGAACCAGAGGCTGGATTGCACTTTTCATTCCTGTAGGGCTCACAGCCAGGAGCAGCGGGCTGGGGTCCTTTGGAGGCAGTGCTGTGCTGTTAAGTGGGCTGGCTGCAGTCAGCAATGCAGCAATTCCCACTGACCCCATAAACTGCAGCCTACAAAGCCCTGCCCAGTGCCTGCTCTCGTTTATCACACACCGTGGGAGCTGGTGACTTCCACTTGCACCTCAGTCCTCCCGAGGAAAGACAGGGAGGGAAGGACAGTGAAGAGCAACCAGCACAGCCAGCCCTGCTCTAAATGCTACCAGAATATTTATAACCTGCCTGTTTTGCCCAGGGAGCTGCAGCCTAATTTAGGCTACTGCTTATTTTCCCCAAACACATGATAGTTTTCTATCATTAATCTCTGGAATCTCCTACTTCCAGTGTCCTAAGCTTGTATTTCTGTTTCCTGTAGATACAACCTCACCTCCTACTGCACAGAGCTGCCAACCTGGTCACTTTTTCTGGCAACACTCACAGCTTCACAGGATCAGGCCTATGACAATGAATAAATCACTCCCAGCTGCCTGAGCACGCAGTTGAACAGGATTAGTAAAAGTAGTTTCACACAATAAGCTACCCAGCTGGATCCTCCCATCTTGGTTTAAAAGTAGCTCCTTCCAGCTTTACTCCTGCTCCTTCCCAGCCGTTGTCAGTCCTGCTCAGGACACCAAAATGTCCTGTGCATTGGCACCAAAATCAAATGCAAGGGGATTTTAGGAAATTAACTGGCAGTACTGAGGCTGCGGGTGAGGATTTTCAGCAAAACCATAACCAGATTTGAAGCAGCAGGAAGGTGACAGCAGGGGCAGGCACAGGCATGCAGAAGTTGCACAGCTCCTATCACACTCATTTAGCTCAATTCAGCCTCTGCCTGAGTTACCACAAGGGGAGGGGAGCAAAGAGGGGACCAGGCTGACCACCCACCCCTGCCTACAGCACCTCAATCTGTGTGAAGGATGCCCCCAAAACAGCCCATATCCCTCTGGTACAGCCTCTGACCCTCTGTGTAGCTTCTAGTACATTTGGAGATGGATGTTCCCCCCTCCCCTCCTTTGGAGGGTCTTTTCTGTATCTGCCTGGCCCTAAAAGAAGAGATTGCTGGGCTGCTCTCAGCTTGCACTTTGAGAGTAGCACAGCTCATTTCTTCTGTGCTGGAGTAAACATCTTCCTTGCCTTCAGCCAGTGATGTACATCTACAGAGGAACAGCAGACTAGGGACTTCACCAGTGCAAGCATGTAATGGCTGTTAGCACAGATGGGAAACAATGCTCTTTTAGACAGATTTTGTGCATTACATAGAAGTAGGTGAAATGTAGGACAGTGTTTTCTTCCTGAAAAAAATGCAGAGCTCATTGCCTGAAACCATTGACCATCACTGGCATTAGAATGGGAAAAACGATCAAAATGCTTTCAAAATTATAACTCAAGCCTAAATAGAAGGTATTGAAAAGCCCTCAACACTACCAACAAAAATTCAACCTGAAAGGGAAGGATTTTTACTTTTGTTAGCTAACAAAATTCAATTACTCACCCGACAGCAGCGGGAGGGCAGAGACCCAGAGCGTGGGAGGCTGGGGCAGGTAATTCCATTAGCACCCTGGAAGCCCCTTCACATAAATCTTTGTGGCATTAATGAGGAAATGAAGCATCAATAATACAAGAAGTTAGGGAACAGTTCCTTGCCTCCACTTCTGGACCTGAAGCAAGGACATCTCAGGTTTCCTCTCTCTGCCAGAGCGTGGCTTGTGTGCCACCAAAGAGCCAGCCAGGCTCAGGGCTTGGACCTCACTGCAGTGTTTCAGCAAGCTCACGGTGGCCTGGGAGCAGGGAAATGTAAACCACTGCAGGTGACAAGAAACACAAGTGCTATTTCCTTAGCGTTCACCAATTTGGATGCTCTTAAAAGCTGTGCATTAAATTATCGTAGAATGGTTTGTGTGGAGAGGGAGTTTGAAAGGTCATTAGTTCCAGCCCCTTGCAGGGAGCAGGGACATCTGCAACTAGAGCAGGTTGCTCAGAGCCCTGTCCAACCTGACCTGGAATGTTTCCAGGGATGGAGCACCTACCACCTCACTGGGTGATGTTTCAACATTTCACCATCCTCAGCATAAAAAGAAATTCTTATCTTCAGGCTAAATATTTCCTCTTTTTGCTTAAAACCATCACCCCTTGTCCTGTCACAACAGGCCCTGCTGACTGTCATTGTCTTTCACAGAGGCACCTTTTAAGTACTGAAAGGCCACAGTATGGTCTCTGTGGAGTTTTCTCCAGGCTGAACAACCCCAGCTCTCAGCCTCTCCTCACAGTAGAGGTGTTCCAGCCCTCTGATTATTTTTGTGGCCCTCCTCTGGACCCTAACAGGTCCATGTCTTTCTTGTGCTAGGGGCTCCAGAGCTGGACACTGTACTCCAGGTGAGGTCTCACCAGAGCAGAGTAGAGAGAGAAAATCACCTTCCCCTCAACCTGCTGGTCATGCTTCTTTTGATGCAGCCCATGATGTGATCAGACTTCTGGGCTGTGAGTACATATTGTCTGCTCACATCAGCTTTTCATCCACCAAGACTCCCCAAGTCCTTCTCTGCAGGGCTGTTCTCAATCCCTTAATTCCCCAGCCTGCACTGATACCAGGGATTGACCTGACCCATGTGCAGGACCGTGCACTTGGCCTTTGCTGAACATCATGAGGTTCACACGGGCTCACTTCTCAAGCTTATCCAGGTCCCTCTGGATGACATCCCAACCCTCAGGCATTTACACTGTAAAGGAAGAGCAAGAGTTAACCACTCAGGAGTGAGCAGACTTGCTCTGTGCAGCAAAGAGGCAAAGCACTTGACTCTCTACATCCTCACCAAGTAATGGTGTGAAGGCTCTGGGTGTCACAGCTATTGTTTCATCTCCTTTTCAGCACCACATGCTGCTGGGGCTCTGAAACTCTTCCCACCTGAGAGGGATCCCCCCAGATCTTCACATACACACACACACAGACCCCCACTAAGATCAAAGTGCTCCCAGCCTCTGCCCAGCTTCCTGTGCACTCTCTGCAGACTCGAACCATGAGGAGCAAAGGAACAGGTTTTGAATTTAAGTTAGAAAAGTAGCACTGCTGCTAGGGGAAAAAAACCTGGAAACCTAAAAAGAAAAAGAAGAAGGAAAAGGGAAAAAGAAGAAGGAAAAGGGAAAAAGAAGAAGGAAAAGGGAAAAAGAAGAAGGAAAAGGGAAAAAGCAAAACAAACCCAAACTCCAACCCCTGGCTGCTATTCCAGTGGTGGTTCTTCCCTGGAAAGCCCAGGGTCTAGGCCTGCTAGACCCTAGAGGTAAGACTGTTGGATAAATCATTTTATGTTTTCCAGCATCTGCTGCTGCATAATTACACCAAGCTTGTTTACAATTGAAATTACAAGCTATTCCAAATATTTGTCTTATTTAAAAAAAACCCATCCCTTTCCAGCACCTAAAAGGAGGAAAACAGCAACTGCCTGGGGGACAGACACCCATCTTTCTGATAATCTGTGTGGCAAGGCTGCAAAGACCACTGCCTGTGGGCAGATGGGAACTCAGCAGACTGGAGATGGAGAAAAGGACAGGGACCTGCCTGAGCACCTTCTAGCAGAAGTCCACAGAACCCTGCACAGCTTTCTCTTGATCAAAGTCTGGAAGGACTTTTTCCCCAACTTTGAAGGGTAAGAATTTATTTGAAGTTTTGTGGTGGGTAAAAGAGCTTTCAGTTCTACAATGTACTCTCTTTTTTAAGGTACTGAAGGAGAAGACTGCCCTGAACAGCAAAAAATTGTCTGTTTTGTAATTAACTTTCATTCTGGATGGCTCTTCCTTCTGGCCTACCAACACTCTTCACTTCTGTCACAATTTCAAATGAATTTCTGATTGTGCTTGAACCCTTCAGTAGCACATCAAGGGAAGATGCATCTGGCCACCTGGAGCACAGATTCACACATCTACATTATCACCGTACCACCACTTTCCTGCTAGGCTGCCCTTTTTAAACTTCAATGCTCTTAACAGTGGGAGATGCAAGAGCAGTTGACAAAGGAAAACCTCTCTCTCTCTCTCGACCAAATCCCAGGCTCTTTCCTGCTGGTTAGATACCAGAGTGTATCCCAAGCTGGCTGACACAACTGCTCCCATGTTGTGCTAAGACCAATGAACTAAGCCAAGCAGCTGGGAGAAAACTTGATCTGATGCACTCCTCCTCTGCTTGGCTGAGTTTGGAGGATGTAGACCCAGCATGTATTATCATTTTTGTCTTCCCAGTGCTACTACGTCTTAGGAAGAAAAGCTTTGCAGTAGGCTTGACCTTAGCAAGAGTCCTGGAAGATAAACTGAAGCTTTCATGTTTCATTCTTCCATCTCCCAGCCAGGCCCTTACACACATGTTAACAAAAGCCCTCTTGCAGCAGTCATGCAGCCTTTTTTTCACACAGCCAACATGCAAATACAGACACTGTGGCTGCATCTGTCCTGGCCTCAATTTGGTGAAAGACTTGGCTAGGTCTGGTTTGAGCATTAACTATCCAGAGCTCAGCTAAGGCAGCAGCAGTTGCAGCACCTTACACCACCCCAGAGCCTGCTCTTCCAGCATATTTATCCCACCCCAGCTTTACAAACCATTTTGCAACCGTGCTGGTAGCACAGGAATTTAACTGCAAGTCTCATGATATTGGGTAGTGGTTTTAATGAAAACTCCAGCTCCTGGGGAATGAAGGAATCTCAGCTTTCATTTAAAACCAATTAAGACCTTTAATTGCAGTGGCAACCTGAGAACGCCCAGCAAGAAAGTCCTAAAGGATGGAAATCTGAAGGTAAATAAAAAGACCCTCTTCCTTCCCTGCCCAATTTTTATTTAAGAAAATGCTCTCAGGATTTTTAAACAAATGACATGACTTGTATGTACAAAGCTTCATTTTAGAAATACTGATGTTAACATAGTGGAATGGGCTGGCAGGGAGAGAAGATAACAATTGCTTTAAGCTGTAGTAATAACTTATTTTTATAAGAAGAAGAAGATTAAAGCACTTTCACTGTAGCTTGGAAGAGGTAAAACACACACATTGATAGCAGCCATTAGAAACAGGGTTACCCAAGGCAGTTTAGCAGCCAGGCAGAATTACCAGTTGCATTTCTTTAACATTTATATATCACCAGAGTGTGAATTCAGTGGGGTTCAGGGATTACAGGGCAGCTCTGGAGTAACTGGAACAGAAGGAAGAACACAGCTGAATTTTCAAAGAAAACTAGAGCACTGTGAGTTATCACATTGAGCTCTGAAAATTCGTATCACACCCTTTCCTAAATCTTGGAGCCTAGGAGCTGATAAGGAATAAAGCCTGCAGTATTTATGATTTAATGGGAAAGGGTATGTCTGCTTTCACAAATCCAGCTGGCTTACAGAGGAAGGGAATAAGGATGGCCAGGGCCTCATATTCTAACTGTAAATGATGATTCTTTCTTCCAAATATTTCTGGTTATTAAATTCAAGTTTAAAAGAGCAGTTTTCCTTATGTTTACACACCCACATGGTTAACTGGAAGTAGAAGTATCTGTTTATGACCAGAAGTGCTACCCTTGTTTGGGAGAAACAGGTTATTGTGCAAAATTCCTGTAATTGGTTTCCATAGCCTGAAGCAAATCAGGAATAATTTCTTTGAGCAGAGGAGCAGATTTATACTGAAGTGTCCCTTGAAATTTCTCAATCAAAGGCTGATGGCTCTAATGACTGCCTTCAAATTGCTATCAGTAAAAGTCTATGCAAAAATGAAATTCAGCGTGCAGTTTGGCAAACAGCTGTACATTCACAGCCTTTAGCAAGTAATCTAATCTGGGCTCTAATTTCTCTCTGTGTAGACTTGTAATGTATACAGTCTTGAGCTTAATAAGGCCATTAGCACAAGTAGATTTACTTGGGTCCATAAGTGCTTGCAGAATGAGATCCTGCTTATAGTCGGCTGGCACTGGGCCAGCCCCATCCCTAGTCAGTGTTTTACAGGCAAAAGGCTACCTGCACTTTCCCCTCTTCCCAGCAGGTCTCCTGTCAACCCCCATGGTAAAAACACCCCCTGGGCTTGTAGCCAAACGACCCCAGCACAGCCTCCTGCAGGGGTACAAAACCTCAGGTCCTGGTTGAGCCTGGTCCACGCCTCGATGGCTCCACTGAGCCAAAACAGGGACCTGCTCCCAAAGCCTGGGAGAGTCCCTTTCCCAGAGCAACTGGCACTTGTACTGACCCCTTCCCTGCCAGTCCAGAGCCCATGGGACAGCAGTGCAGGAGGGAATGACCCATTTCACCTTTCCTCACCCCTGGATGAGCCTTCTGAATTCAGAGTAAGGCACTGCCTCTGATTAAATGGAATCCAATGTGCTGGCTTACGAGACATTTTGACCCACAAATCATTTTCCCTGTCAGACTGAGATAGGACAATGATGATAACTCACATTTTTGGAGTCAAATGGCTTTGGAATGCTTTGCTTCCATTACACTCCGTGAATGTCAACGGGTCTGGCTAAGTGTAGGTGAAGACTGATGGCAGCACTTTCTGCATCTCCTTTTCCCACCAGAGAGCTCTAGGTAACGTTGGCTGGCAGGTCAGCCCCCAAAAAGGGTGAAAGAAGACACTGTATATTATAATAATGATTTGCACTATACTGAATTTATCTTTGCTTTTCCCATTAAAAACTGGTTGCAAAAGATACCACTGAGTTAAACACTGAAGTAGTTTCCTTCTGTAATAACAGATCTCCCTGAAATATTGAGGTGCCTAAACAGCTAAAATATCTTTCCAGAGTAAGTAATAACACTACCATTAAAAGAATATTCAGAACACCACCATAAAAATAAAAAAATCAAAACTTACTTTAGAAACACAAGTCATGGAAATAAATGAGTGAATACAAATTTTGACTTGGAGTCTTGTTCTCAACTGTGTTTTTCTGGGATAGAAGCCCCAAAATTCCTCTGGTACCTTTGTGGGAAGCTCAGGAGCTTGCCACTGCTACCTCATTTAGCCTGCACTGTCCAGAGGTTTGTACAGCTTTGCTTTGCATTTTGAAGCCTTGCTTTCCAACCATAAAAGGCAGAACTGGCTGGTTTTGCTGTGTGAACCCCTTCATTCATCTGCAAATTTGAGACAGTGTGGCAGAGCACAAAGCAACAAAAGAAGGTAAGGAGAGCTCAGATACTCTGTCAGACTAAGATCCAGCACTCTGTACCTTTCCCTCCCCATTTCTAGAAGTGTGGCCGTAGTGCCTCCTTCCATGACTCCCTCTCTGTTGATTATTCCTTTTCCAGGAGGAAAGGATGAAGGAAGCAGAAAGGAAGAAGGAGCA
Source organism: Merops nubicus (assembly GCF_000691845.1). Lineage (NCBI taxonomy): Eukaryota > Metazoa > Chordata > Aves > Coraciiformes > Meropidae > Merops > Merops nubicus. The sequence continues at coordinate 87,176 of NW_008584960.1, forward strand.
AAGGCACAGCACAGATCACATCTGTGCCTTGGGCCCCTGCACTGTCCTGCAAACAGGGAGGAGAAAGGGGAAGGAAACCTGGGAAATAGCATGAGGCAAAATAACTGACTGGGGAAAAAAAAATTACAGCAGCTGGATTTACTGGGTGAGAAGTGAATAAAAGAGCAGACTGAAAACTAGCCTCAAAAAAAGCAGGTCCTGGAGGAATTTATTGGAAATGTGAACAAACTAAATACTGGCAAGAAAACAGTGCAAGCAAAGCATGAGGATAAACAGCCAGTGCTACTGTGAAAGGCCACAGATGATTCCCAGTACGAAAAGGAACAACATTTTTTTCTGAAGAAATGTAGCAAAGACTGTTGACAAAAACGATTTTGACTGAGAACAATGCCCACTGAAACCTCTGGAAGCTTTTACATTGTCTTAAATAGACACTGCACCAGATCCTCAGCCCTTGAACAAACAATTGTGGGCTGAACCAGGTGTGCAAATAGCCACGGGATGCTTTTAGGCAAAAACAATCCACAAAGTCAAATTTAAAATGCATCTTTCATGCCTAGGAATCACTCTGTTTATTCACATGAAGAAAACTGGCCCAAACCCATCCATTGTAGTCAAGAAATTAAGAGTTGGAAACAATTCCTGTACAAACCAAGACTGTTGTAGGGATGGAAAACTTTAGAGAAATACGGGTACCTGGGTCTCTCTGGCACTGTGGTGATGGGGCAGGGGACATTTTGCTTCTGCTACATCTCCAGTCTGTATGAAACAGGCATCTGATAGATGAGCTGCTTGGCAACTGCTGACAGGAGGGTCAGGAGCAACTGGTAATGTTTTATAGAGTTTGGGCAGGTAAAGGAGCAGCACAGCGCTGCGTTGGTCAAGGCTGGGAATGGGCAGGAAGTGCTGTTACTATTCAGTAGCCAACAGTTATCAAAAACATCCCTGATTTGGTTTAATGGATCACAACCTCAAGCAATCAGGACAACTCAACCAGTCACCCTGCCCACCCCCCTCAGCACCATACACTTCACTATCTGCTCTTGAGAAACCTCTGGGGGTACACAATATCCCCCCCAGTACAAAAACAGCAATCAGATCCCAGGTTGAGTGTTTTCCATCATTGTTTTTATGGTCTTATTTATTAAAATGAGTTTGAAAAAGTGATCTGTCTTGAGATTGGGCAAACAACAAATGCATTTGCAATGATACAATAAGAGAAACCCCCAAGTGCTTCCAGAACCAGAGATTGATTGACTTTTCCATGGTCTGTGGGCCCTTAGCCCTCATTAAGGTCAAACCAAATTACCTTACAAATAATTTAGCTACAACCCACAGCTCCTTGATTCTGAACTGATAAGATTATGCAGCCATTAATCAGCTCCAGGTTTGGCCTTTGTTTTTGACATTCAGTAGGTAAACTTATTCCATGCTGGTCATTTTATTGAGTTTCTCAGATAGATCTATATAAAAAAACCAACAACAAACAAACAAACAACAACAAAAAAAACCCTCATTCCCTACTAAGCACGGATGATTCCTCATGTTTCATGAAAGACTGAATGCACCTTTTAATAAATTTGTTTTTAATGCACCAATTTCATTTTGCCTGCTCCCAAGGAAGCAGATTTCTATTTGATGGGCTGTGAGACACGAGGTTATTTATCACTCTGCATCTGGGTCTGTAGTTAGTTGCAGAGCAATAAATTTGGAGGACAGCACAGTAACTGATCTTCAGTTAATTTCCTGTAAAGTCTGAAAACTTTGTTCTGATGAAGATACAATAACAATAAAATAACTCAAGACAGCCAAACCTGATCTAATAGTTTCTATAAAGACCTTTTTTATCAGAGCTCTGCAGAACTTTGTGCACTGGTACAACACCACTCCCTCCAGATAACTATGATAGTGAAAATCTGCTTGTATACCCTGATCAAATTTTTTTGGCTAAGTCTTCTATGTTTAGCTCTCAGCCATGTCTTTAATAAGAACTACCTATATATCCAAGGGCTAAATTTCACCCAGTGAGGACATTCAAGGAGATTTAATTTTGACAGATGATCTGAGGCTGTGGCCTTATCACTCAGCGCCTGCTTCAGCTCACAATGGATGGTGGGTATACTCTTGAAACAAAGCTCTCACTTTCCATTACTGTCATAAAGAAAACTATAGAACCACCCTTTCTTCATCTGTCTTAATTATAAATAGATCTTCTAGCTCATGAAAAAAAGAAAACTCCTTTTCGTAAGTGATTAATGAACCTGCAGGTACAGTCAATGGCCTTCCAGGGGCCTTTCTACCAGAAGTACTGCTTCAAGTCTTGCTTATTTACACAATATCTACATTAGCTGGCAATTAGGTACACCTTTGGTTGTCTTGACCACTTCCCCATCTAAACATTGCCAAAACCTCCAATGAGCCTGTAGATCATCAGGTCCTAGGCGTGCAGCACTGGTCTATAAGGGTGGGATTTTGAGGCAGCTTTTGAGAAAGCCTTTGTTGTAAATCCCCAAAATACAGGATTCTGATGGATCTGCACATCATGTCCACTGAACTGCTTCTCCCCCAGACAGAAAAAGAAGGCATGCTAAAGGATCGAGTTTGCATGCAATTCCCTTCCTATTGAACACCAATACAGGCAATAAGGATGAAGTACAGCTTTCCCTGCTGTATTAAACTCCTGCCTCTGATACTGATCAATTAAGATATTAGGTATTTTATAAAGGGCCAATTTTCTGCAGGACATATTCAAACATATTGTATGGATATTTCATAGAAGGGATTAAAGTGATTTATATGAAAAACTCAAAAATAGTCTTTCAGCTTTTCATTTTGTAACAAAGGTTTCTTGCTCTGTTTGACTTCAAGAAGTCCAAGTGCAAGTGAGACCTTTATATTAATCCCAGCTGTTTCCTCTTCCTCTTCATGGGAAATGTTCATAATAATAAGGGAAATATTATCATTTGGTTCTTCCCCTACCTCAGTTAGTCTTCTCCTTATTAGATCCAGCTCTAGCCTCGTGAGACTCTCATTGTCTTCTAAAAATACATCACATCCAACTCATTGTAGGGAA
>NW_008584960.1:90279-124552 GCF_000691845.1 Merops nubicus
AAACTAAAAACAGAAGACACAGAACAACAATAAAAACCCCAGGAGTGAAAAGGAAAAAAAGTTTGCTCTTCTGGTTTTCTCTTTGAGTGAATGAGTTTGTTTTTAATGAAACCCTTCCCATTCCTGGGGAGGACCAGGAGGTGTAATGCTACAGTCACATTTGCTTGGTTTATGGCTGGGAACTGGTGTGCAGCATTGACTACATGCCTTCAAAACTGCATCAACAATAGATTTTATTTTTTTTTAGCACTTTCTGGGATGTTTATGGCCACACTGTCAAAGCTGTTTAGCATTCAAAACAGCCAGTTTGCCTAGAAGCCCCACTGCTAGTTTTAGTAGCTAAATGAGAGTTGACCTGAATCATACAAGTGAGAACTCTGGAAAAGTCTGACCACAAAGCTTTCATCTAAACAGACTGCTCCTCAGGCAAGCAGTAAGTGTCTTCTTATGTTGTCCCCCTGCTTTTGTGCCTCAACATATTGTCTGCTTCTTGATAGCACATGTGAGCTTCACATACATTGAGCTGAATCTCTCAGAACGAGTCTCACTTGGTTTTGCACAGCACAGCCAACAGTTTTTCCAGCTTCCAAGAACAAAGAATTCCTCTGCTCACCTGCCACACAGGAGAGGGCAACAGAAGCCAGCTAAACCCAAATTCAAGCATATTTCTAGGTGCAGAAACAACTAACAAGAGGGAGAACAGGAGGGAAGAAGCTGATTAACAGAGTTTCTAAGCTCCAGGCCCACCATGCAGGAAGGGGAGTAGAAGGAAGATCCCAATACACCATCAGTAGAGGCCATCCCTCAGCCACCTACAAGGACTGGGCAATTTGGAAAGATGTGCAATGTATTCCTGCCTTGCTCAAGGGCTGGAGGATGCCAGGGCTGAACAGCAGAGCCTAAAATATATATATGAATAAATATATTTAATATAAAATATCCAAAACACAGGAAAATTAATGTTGGAAACACAGTCCCTAAGTCCTACCCTTTTACAGTCAAAATTCCACCAATATTCAAATAGTATAAAACCAGCAACCACCAAACAAAAAAAACACCCACACCACAAAGCCATCATACCCAGTTTGGTTTAGTGGAACTAGCAAATCAGCAGAAACCTGAGGTAATGCTGTTAAATTTGGATATTTGTAAAATAAAATAACATTTCTTCTCTTGAAGGCTTGCAATTTCTTTTTGTATTTTATGTGCAACAACATTTATTAGTATAGACAAAATCAACATGAAAATGCATCAGCCTCTGTGTAAGGATGGACCCACTGCCTTTTACAGGTGAAAAAAAAAATCAAGCTGAGGTGTTTAACTAGAGAGAGCAGTAGCTTTCATCACACAAGCCTCCCTCCTCTGCAGATGCAGGCAGGGAAGAAAATTCCCTTCATCTAAGGCCACGGTGCATTCTGGTGGGCACTGAGCTCTCAGGCAGTTCAATCATCACATAAATAAGCCTTAATTGGCATTCCCAAATGCTCTGAAATGGTATTGCGTGCTGCTGGCACTCCAAAAGGTATGTCTCTGGAGATAGAAGAGAAAAAAATATCAAAGACCACTCACAATTAGGTGCAACAAAACCATATCCAACTGGTGTGTGTCAGGGGTAAAACCAGCATCAGCCAAAACGGCAAATGCCTTTTGGTTTGTCAGGAATTGAACGTGTGGCACCAAGTGAGTGATTATTACAGACTCTGATCAGTGAAGCAGACAATCATTTGCCTCGTTATCCTGCTGCCTGCCCACGTGAACAGCATCAAACAACCACTCAAAGACACCCCGCTCCCCCGCAAAGGGAACACGGGTGGCCAGCGTCTGAAAACCTCCTCGTTAACGAGCTAACCTTTGAGACTGCTGAGAAGACAAGGAAGCATTTACCAGCCACTGTATCAATAATTATGGAAAAGAAAATAGTAGCTCATTGTCTATCCCAGTAGGAGATGAAATAAATAATGCAGGCAGAGTTCACACCGTGCCTATGGCGAGCAGCCCTTCTGTGGCGTCGCCCAGCCCAAAAAGCAGTTTTCCACAGAGCTGCTCCCCTGGGGCTGTTTAATACAGGGGTGACATACATTTGAAAATTACCCCAAAGCCCTTCTGCTGACAATAGGAGGCTCTTTGGCACACAACCCTCAGGGACCCCTAAATAGGCTGGTAAAAAGCAGCCTGTGAGGCCACACGCATGGACGGGCAGTGGTGTCATACTTTGGGGCTGAAGCTCTCCAACACCACGTTCCCTGCAGCTTTGACCACATAGGGATGCAGACTCAGCTTTAAGCAGAATATCTGGTAGTAACTCAATTCCTAATCAGCTCCTGGTATTTATTTCTCCTGTGTCATCCCAGAGACCTTAAATATGTAATCATGCTTCAGCATACAGCCACCCAACCTTGTTATGGGTGAAAATCCTGCTCCCATTTACAGCCTAATTCTGTTTTGTCTCCAGCCTCATTGCAAAGAAGAAGGAAGGGTACACCTGAGCCTGACCCAGGCTCCCTGGGGGATGTTATCCTACCCAGGCGCAGCCTTTGCATCTAACTGCCAGTTATCTTTTCAATTAATTGTAGGTATCATCATGGTTGACAGGACAGCCTTACTACCAGGGGATAATTTAATATGACTAAACCGTAATCAAAGTGTTAATAGCCTCTGAATTTCATCTGCATGGCAGAAGCAGGATTTCTAAGAGGCAAAGGATGACCAAAGCTAAGATGAATAATGTTAGTTGTAACATTACAGCTAGTTGTAATAGTATAATTAGTTGTGATATCCAGAATTAAAAATTACACTGCTTTGAGTTCCAGGATGTGTGCCAAAAAGGAGCTGTTAGTCACAGAGATGGGGAACAGTTACACAGTCCATTATCTCATAAACCGCAAGGCCCAGAAATTAATCCTACATGTCACAGGAAAATTGAGACTCTGCATTTTATGATAGTACATAGCTTTTAATTTCAGCCCTTAAACCAGATCCTTTCTGATTATCAGCATGCCGTGCTTTCTCATTCCCAGCCTGAGCTGTGCTTGCAGACAGCTACCCACAGAAACTCCCCAACAACCCCCCAGCTGAGCTTCACTTCTCCTCCAGGCAGGGCTGTGGCAGAGCAAGCTCAGCCCTGACACCCCAGCCTGCTCCCTTCCTCCACCCTAGCCACAGTCTCCTGGAGGAAAAAAAGCCCTAAAACAAAGCAAAACACACCAAACCACAGGCTTTTTCTTCTTTCTCATTGCAGGGCAAGGGTGCCTGCTGATGGTCTGGCTTGTCTGCATCTATGGGTGCTGCTTCCTCACCAAGTTAGGCAACTCCTGCTGCTCCCTGGCTCCATGTTCAGGGCCAAACAGTTTAATCTAGTAACAGACATCTAAACCCAAAGTGGAGAAGGTCTCAATAGAGCCAGTATTCAGCATCACAATGTGCAATCAAGAAGCTATACAAAAGCAAAAAGAAATGTGACTGAGCATCAGTTTTTCCTCATTTTACAATTATGATGGCACCCAGTCTTTACTGTCTCATCGTTACTCACTTGTATGACAAGCACAGAAGCAACTGCTAGAGCTGGTAGGCATGTTTTGAAAAAAATTACTTTTCATGACCTCTGCAATATAATAGTTATTTTAAAACCATTTCCTGCTTTTCAGTAGCCATAAAGAAATTAAATGCTTTTTTCTTCCAGGTTGTGCTTATCCTTTTCTCCTTCATTTCCTCCTACGCACTTTCTTTTCTTCCTCTTCTTTCAGTGCCAAAAAGAAAAAAATCGTGCTCATGAAGGAGGAAAACTGGGGAAGAAAAGATAACTCTCTCTAGGGAAAACAGGCAGGAAGAGGAGAATAGAAGTAAAGCTGTGATCGATTTATTTTTTTTTTAAAGGGAAATCACCTGGGACTGAAATAACTCAAACTTTTCCCTTCTTCTCACACACACACATCCACCCCACCCCCTTTTCTTCCTGGTCCTGGCTGACTTGCACCTTCTGGCAGGCACGTAGGTGCTTGTTTTGCTGCTGAGGGCTGTTGCTCCATGGGATGAAGGCACCAGAAACGATGCTCCCAGGAGATGTTCTGTGGAGGGCTAAAATGAGCTAAAACCCGAGGCTGAGCTGCCCCTTCCCCTTGCACACAGGCTCACCCTGCTGCAGGCTGGCTGATGCTGCCTTCACACAGGTTTAGATGTTGGGAAGGACATTGCTTAATACATCTGGGGCAGTACTTCCCCCTGTACGCACGGGAGCCCTGGCACAGAGGCAATTAAACCCTCCAGGCTGCACATGCTCACACAATTACCTTTTGTGACTGTTGCTAAATAAACGCTGCGCCGAGCCAATAAATCTTACAATGGCCTCATTTTCCCAGCGATGATGCCTCGGGCGAGCGTGGCCCAGAAAGGAAAAAAGGTTAACTTTTTCTGGAATTCCCTAATCCTGCTTATCTGCTTCTTCTCCCTAAACATCTGCCAGCTTCAGACACCTGTTATAAATATCAGTTGGTCTTGTGGTAGTTCCTGGAGTCTATCAGCAAACTGAGCGATTAGTATTGTCGGCAAATCATTCATTAACTGAACCATCCAGTTTCAGCTAACCTAAGACTAATTGTCTGTTTAATGTCTATCTAGCAAGATCAAATCAATCAAAAGAAAAAAAAAAAAGGAGACCATGGGTAAATATCACAGATCAATAGGTAATAAACCAAAAAAAATAATTAAAATTTCATCTTGAATGCTAACAAAACCCACGAAGTAAAGCAGAGGAGGTTATTTTGCCTCAGGTTGTTCTGATGATCATCATGCTTTCTCCACAGTTCAACCCTGGCACTACTTAAGTACATGGCAAAAGGATCAGAGTAAGTTTTTGGTGTCTAAAGAAGGATTCTCTCCCTCCCCACCTGGCAGAGACCTTTGTGTTGGCAGTCCAATGCCACCTTGAGGGTGATCGGTGACTGCACAAAAGCAGCATTTTCCTGCCCCTTTTCCTCTGTGGATTTGGAGCTACAGCTACTGACCTTCCATGCAAGGAGGCTATTTAACTGCTGGCTGCTCCTCTAATCTGTGCAGAGGCGTCGCAGCTATTAAAGGGGGAGCAGGAGCTAGTTCCCTCTTGTGTGCCATGAGCTGAGGTAAATAACATCTATGCATCTCTGCTGTGCAAACCAGAGAGTAATTAGGGGGAACTGCTCAGGCCGTGGAGTTGATGAGCTGGTATCTGTTCCTACCCTCAGAGGTTCAGGCCCCATGCTGTGTTCGGTCCCTGCTATGGCTTTTAACACCATTAGCCCAACAAGAACACGAGACAAAGGAAGCAAAAACACAATAGCTAATTTTAAGCTATGCACAGACACATCACTTTCAACAATATCAAGGCCAAATAGATCCATCAAGAAGTTAATCTCCATTGAGGCCAAGAATGAAAAAGAGAAAGAAAAAAAAAATCACTTATCAAACTGATTTATCCAATCTTGATGTGAACCTTTAAGCAAGTTTTGTTGGCAAAAAGCTCATGGGATGGGTTTGCAGGAGGTCTGCAAATGCCCATCAACTTCAGATCCTGTCAAGAAGCCTTAGAGAGCAAAACTGAGTCTCCAGGACATGGCAGTCAGGACAGCTTGTGAGCACCAAGCTATGTACCTGCCACAAAGAGGGGACCCTGGTGATAGGCATACCCAGGAAAAGGATTAACTTCAGAAAGCCACATTAACTCCCTTGCCCTACACCCTGTTTATGCCATTTACATCCATTGCTTCCCTCTGGTGTTCCCTCACCTGAGGGCTCCTTGCCCCACCTGAATTCTTTTTTCTACATCAGCTCTTTCCTAACATCAGTCACCTGGAAAGTGCCTTGGTGAGGACTGAGTCTTCACAGAGGAGACAGCAACCTTCAGGGTCCTTAACAGAGACTGCATTCCCTGCAGGTCCTGGCACCTGCAGTTTCTCACCCCTCTCTCTCAGGGTTTTTCAGACCTCTTTACTGAACCATGCCATGCTGTTTTGCTCACTGACACAAGCAGAGAGCTTCCATGGTACTTCTATTACATTGCAGGAGTTTCTTTATGGTCAAATAAACTTAACTCCACGTACATTGATGGGACTGTGCACTATCTGCCACTCTGTGTTCTTCCATCAGTGCAAATAAGCAGCTTGGTTACAGCAACTGGGCTCCTTTGAAAATAAACCAAGACAATTTAGTGTAATAGCGTCTGGTTTAGAACAAAGCTTCTAGTCATCAGACTGTTTTTAGAAAAAAATATTAAAAAATGACCTACAAGCATTGTAAAACCATTGTAACCCCTGCTTTTCCCTCCCTAGATCCTGGATCTGATGCTCCTTCCTGAGCCAGCCTACAGCCAGACAGGAGCCAGCCCTGGATCTCCTTTTTTTTATGCTGACTCCCACTGCACTGGGCTGGAAACTGCCAGCAAAGTGGAGGAAGGAGAGCAAAGGACATTAGCATCCTCTACACATCTGTCCCACTGCCCAGCTCTCAGCTGCAGGTGAGGCTGAAGCCAAAAGATCTAATGAAGCAAAGAACAGCTACACTCCTGACATGAAAGGCACGGCAAGCTTTCATCTTCTGAGAGGTTCAAAATAAACAGTTTGGCTTTCAGCAAAGTGGTCTGATTAGAGGCAAGGAAAATGACACTGATTTCCATGGAAATGCAATACTTTGTTGCTGCTACTTGATCCTGTTGAAAAGTATTAATAGCACAAAAGAGTGCAATTTCAATATCGGGAGAGTGCTAGTATATTCTAAAATTTTAAATTCAGTTCAGTCCATTTAAAAGAAACCTGGCTGGTTTTAGTTTCTTAATTAGTTCATTACCACTAGAAATAGAGCTTGTGCTTGTCAGGTTATAGGAGGATATTATAGAAACAGAAACAGCTACAATCTGCAACAGAAGAGATACAGACATAGGCAAAATCTGCACAAACAAATCAGGGATTTAATATCCTCTATGTCCTTATTTCCTCTCTAATCCCAAAGAACTAAATCATAAATCTGATTAAACTGAAACCAATTTAAACAATACAGATACTGGTTCCTATGGGAAAAGGATCAATCTCTAAATTTTGTCCAGCTCTTCTAATGTGTAGGAATATTTTGGAGGAATAAGGCCAGGCTATGCATGCTCTGGAAGCAAAATAACTCAATTAGTTTGAGTTCCCATCTCATTACTGTGGTACCTATCCCCATAGGGAGGTTTCCTTCAGATGAGCACTGTCCTATTTTGGTTTAACCCAGATAGTAACAAAATAATCACTCAAAATGAGGCACTGCTGTCATGACCTTCACTGACAAATACCAGCTACAGGTGTGAACAAAACCTTGCTTTGCCAGCACACTTATCTTTGTAGACATCCCCCAGGGGAGGAATGTTTCCCACATTTCAACATGTACCAATGGGATGTTGTCACAGCAAGTCCTCACTGAAATAAATTTTCTAAAAAACAAATGTTAGAAAAATAAAAAAATCCTTGTTCTTAGATAAAATAAAACATTGTGATAACAATAATAAAAAAATTCCATGTCTTCTTCCGTTTCCTCAAAGTGAAATTTTAACAGAAACAATAAACTCTGTAGGTTTTCATTTTGACAGTGTGACATTTTTGTGACAGAAATTTTATATTACTGTAATTTTAGGTGACAGAGCAACTTGGGCTTCTAACCAAAAGGCTGCTGTACTTTTTGTCTGTATATTAAGTTTTCCTACATGTTTACAACTAGCATGTGCTGTGGTTCCAGCAATGATGACCCAGGAAAGATTTACCCACAAACCACAGACAACCTCAGCCTGATTTAGGACAGCTTTCCACTGCAGAGTAGTCACATTAGATATTGATCAATATAAATTATCATCAACACTGTGGCTCAAGGGGCTTTTTTCCCCCCCCACTCTTTTCTTTTAATATAATGGTCTCATTAAAGCAAGCCTGCTGCTCCCTGTGTTACACTGAAGACTGTTTGGCAAAGGTTTACTGTACGTTTAATGTGAAAGATTGTCCATGAAAACATTTAGGAGTAGGTCCACAAAGAGATGCAGGCACCAAAATACAGAATTTCCATTACCTGATAATTTCTGTAGCCCCAGCCCAGGTGTCAGAGCTCTTCACAGTTACTCAGTAAGAAACACTGATGAAGAGACTGGGTCAAAAGTCCCATTCCTGGATATAATTAGGTGGCTATGGCTACTGAGAAATGAGAGAGCCTATTAACTGAGGAGCCTGGTGCCACACCAGTCACCAAGGAGATGGGGGAATTGTTTGCAAACAACTGCCTGGGTAAGAGTGTATGCACCCTATTAGGGTCATTACAGAAGTCTTCCCTTTTTTTGCCATTTCTCTTCTGCTTAAAAACACTCTTTGCTATTTCCTGATGATTCTCTCTTCTCAAATAGTCCCATACCACAGCCTCATAGGCTGGGTCAGCTAAAAGCTCCTCAGTGTTCAGTACTTGCAGCCACAGGGATTCTCTGTGCAAACTTAATTGCAGTAAGGACTGGATTTAAGAGCAGCAGATCAATGCTCTGGAGAGTTGTTAGGGTGAAATACTGAGACCTCATCCACAGATGAAAGAACACCACCAAATAATAATGACAGAAAAGGAACTCATCAGCTGCATATTCCATTCATTGTGCTATGCCTGGCAAAAAGAAAAGAAAAAAAAATATTAAAAAATTGTGTATTCTGTTCACCACTTGAGTAATTTTGCTTTTAACAAAATCTGAATTTGTGTTCAATCAGCAGACCCTATTAAGTGAAGTATTTTTTGGACACCTGGTGGTTTTGACTGCATATGTATCCTTCTGTTCCTGGCCAAATCCCTTTCTGCTTCACTGCTTGCAGGAAGATCACCTGAGGAGAGCAGAGCAGAGCCTGCCAGCCCCACGCTTCCCCCAAACAAAGCATTAGACACGCATCAGCAACTTTTACATACAGTCCTTCAGATACTATTTCCCCCTTTATATCACCTGTACAGACCCTGCTGCATTTTACCTAGTTCTTTCAGGCTTCACCATCCCAACACTACCCACTTTCTGCAGCTTAACTGAGTGTGTTGGTTGTTCCTCTGCACTTTTTACAGTTGCTGTTGGACATCCTCATCTCACTGCTGCACTCCAACCTAAAGACAACTTGAAACAGTTGGGAAACAGTAATGAGGCACTTACACGTAACCTACAGCACATACAGATAGATTAATTAGCAAATACTCCTTTGTTATGAATTTTTTTTTAATAAAGCTAAAACCTTCTTGAAATAAGCCCATGCTTATTTCTTCCAAAGTAATGACAATTGATTCAGCCCATCCTGAAATGAATTCAGGCTCAATAAGGGTCATGGCCTGCTGGAGAGGTGCACCTTCACCATGCAAAGGAATCCAGCTTGCTTGGGAGCCTGAGAAAGCCACGGATCTGCAGCTGGGGGGTTAATTTCCAACAGCCTGATTCAGCAATAAATACAAAATCCTCCTCAGACCTTTCAGGCACAAGTGCTCCAGAGGCACTGGGAACAGAGGAGCTCCCTTCGTTATGGGCTCTTTTTTAACAGAAATCTCAAACTCCACTATTTAGCCTGAATCTGTCTCTGGTTTTGACTAGTTATGTGTTTACATATTTAATTAGCAGAGCTGGGGGACCAACAGGCTGTAGTTAAAAGCGTGGGACAGGTTTTGGAGGTGCTCAGACATGGGCAGCAGCACCAGGGTCCCACAGCGGAGCTAGTTTGCAGCTCCCCTGCTCCCTCCCTTCCTGCTCCTGGGGCAGTAAGGGGCCGAGTGATGGATGATCCCCAGGACACTGGGAAAGATTGGCTTTCCCTGCCTTTTCTTCAAGCATTGGAGAGGCAGGAGGAAAAGAGCTTCTCTTAGCTAGTGATCAGTGTCTGTCCCTGCCACTGCTGCTGCCTTTAGCCACCTTTCTCAAAACCAGCAGTGAATTTGGCATCCTATTTCTTACCATTCTCATATGAAGGAAAGCTACAACCAAGGAGTATTTAGGTCAGCATTTATAAGCCATAAATCAAATCCAACAGACCTTGAACACTTATTTGTAGCTTACAGACCACAACTTTAAATGTCCTGTGAATCCAGATATTGAACTGCTGGATTTTGTTTCCACAGCATATAGAAAGTTAATCATCAAACTGCCCTGGCCCCAGAATTGTCTGTCATCTGCCACAACATGCACTCTGCCAATGCACATCCAACAGCAAAACCACATGCAGCATTTTGTTCATAAAATCTGAGCTTCTGTTAAATAAAATTGTATTAAGCAAATGATAGCATCAAGTTGCTGCTGTATTCCCTGTATACAGGACTCCTCATCTTTGGCATGAAAAACTGGCTTTGTCTCTCACATCCCTGTGTTTTGTCATCAAAAATCACTTTTTATTTACATTTTACTTCACTGGCAGTATTACCCTCCCCTTTGAATCCCGTGGTTCTCATCTGTGATGCTTTGAGCACTCATAAAGAGGAAGTCTGGCGAGTATCTTTTCAGCTAGGGCAAGGACTTCCCCTTCCTGCACATGATCAGATTGTCAAAACAGAAATAAAATGAGCTTCCGCATGAGAAACAAATTAGTCTCCATGTGTGGGAAATTCTCATCAACAAAAGAATGAGAAACTAGTCATGCTCCCTTGGAATGTGGAGAAACAGTTTTTAACAGAGGAGGAGATGGGTTTAAAACCCTTTACTGGTGAATCCACTAAAATAAGCTTTCCAGAGAAGTCCACCACCATACACACACTTATATCCTGGACTAAATATTACTCAGACATTGCAACACATTCACGTGCAGAACAATTTGTATGGTCAGCATGTGCTAGAGTTGCTCCCACTTGAGGCAAGGCAAACCATGACCTGTAGATCTTTCCTTTCCATGTTATGCTTCACCTTCTGCACAGTATTATTGGTGTCCAAGCTCTTGATGCAGACTACTTGACAGTTTAAAGAGAACAGTAATTGCTATTTCAGTCAAAAATAGGGGGACAGCCTGCCTGTTGTTTGCAGAGTTCTTTCTCTTTAAATGAAAAAGATGAAGTTTGATGAACTTGTCCCTTTGAAGGAGAGGAGCTGGTGTGGCTCCTCTGATGCAGTAAAGCTGTGCTGACGTGCCCACAAGAGCCACCTCCAGCTCTTTGCTGCTGCTTTTATGTCACTGGGAAAGCAACACAGCTCTGGGTGCAGGCAGGTAGGACTGCAGTCCCCTCTGTCACTGCAGCAACAGTCCCTCACTTTTCCAGCTGTTCATTCACTTCTCCAGGGGGGGACAGGGGTGACTCTCATGGTGACTCACAGGAGAGCTTCCCTGCATCTGCCTGATGATCAAAGGAAGGATTTGTAGCTGCCTGGGGTTCATTAGGATCCTGTGCTGCAGTGACAAGCAGCCTGGTGAAGCTATAGGTAAGAGAAACATGTTCATTCAGCCATCTGCACTTGAAAGTACTCAGCCTGTTCAGAGAGAGCAAAGGCACCTTCACTCCAGGTGTGAACAAGACCCACTTCAGCAGCACACAGGAAAGCAAAAGATTTTGGTTTTGGGAGGTACCTGGAAATTTTACAAAACCTCCCTGCTCTACACTGCCTAAAATATCCACAGGATGCATGGAGACCAACCAACAGAGACATCATGTGATGGAGAGACAGATGACAGAGATGGCTGATGACAGAGACAGATGACAGGTGATACCTTGCTGTAGAAAACCCAAAACCCCCTCCAAATGAACAGGTGTGGAAAATGGGCAGCTCAGTCCCTGTAGCCCTTCCCATGCTGAAACACAGCAGCGGGGTCAGAAATTAGGAGCCTTTCCAGATTCTAGTCCCCACACCCATCTCATCAGCATCTTTAAAATAATATAGGGAAAAAAAAACAAAAAAAAACAAAAAAAAGAGGCTTCTGCTACACTCTGTGGGACTAACATACAGGAGAATAGCAAATATGAACCACTGCAAATGATGACAAGAGGAAAGGGTAAAATCCTCCCATTTTCCTGCAAGCCTGCTCGTGGCTCACCAGCTAGGGAGAAAGTGGATCCCCAGGGTCCCTCCATGAAGTCACTGCACCTGCCTTCTGGGAAGAGAAGAGTGGATTTTTCTCACAGAGAGATGTAGGTCATTTTCTTTTCCCTTCATGCAGAATTAGATAATTTAGGCTCTTGCCTTAATACATTCTTGCCCTTCCTGATAATAAGCCAGATAGAACCTACAGTGGATTTTTCACTAACAACTCAAAGTTGGATCACCGTGTCCCTGCTCTGGAAAAAAACTTCTGTTCCTAGGGAAAAAGTAAACACCAACTTCACAATGGATGTCCTTCCTCCTTCAAAGGACAGATGGAAAACTGGGCTTGGAAAACCAACCTGGTTTAGGCACTGCAGATAATTTAGCTGAGCTATGGTTGAGGCTGCAATTAAGAGGGACTGGTGGTATGTGAGAGGCAAGGTTGTGGAGTACACGTGATGGCAGAAACACACTGAAATACCAACTCTGCTGTCTGTAATTGCATAAGTGGCTTCTCAAAAAGATGGGAAGAAATATCCCAGGAAATTGGCTGTCTGAGGTTACAGAGATAATAAGTATTTTCAGAAATCAGCACCACTGCCTGAAAATAAAGTGGAAAACCTCCCCCCATGGAAACTAGAGAAGGCAGAGTCAGGAATGCTGGAGTAGGGAGAAAACAAAGTGATGAGAAAGCCAGATAAATGGTAGGGGAAGATTCCTTCTGTAAAACAATCTGCTATGGGGAATGTAAAAATTAAGTTGGCTCTTGGAAGAGAGGAATCCCTCCCAAAGCTGCTTTTCTGAGGAAGGGGATTATCTTGGCTTGGTTCCCTACCGCTTTTAAATGCCCAAGGGAATTTAATTAAGCATTGCTACTTTCCTAATTGTTGAGGCTATTCTCAGAGGCTCCCAAGACTTTCCAGGCTCTGCAGTGTTGGTCCAGAGATGGAATTTCTCAATTAACAGTAAGACACAGCAAGTAGTGAGGTCTGGGACTCGGTGCCCTGGTGAAACAGCAACTTAGTTTGTGAAACAGTGACATAATTCTGCTGAGATGGAGCCAACTGAGGGATTTATTTTGCCTGTTCTGTTCCTGCAGATTGAGTTTTCCATCAGGGCACGTGCAGAGTCTTAGCTTGCTCTGAGCCACAAGCCATCCTGTGGTGCTGTTGTGTGCTCTGCTCTGGAGGGACCATGTTTCACTGGCATCCCTTATATCTCAGCCTAAAAGCGTGTGGGTACGCTCAGCCAGCTCGTAGGCTGACAGCCTTCAGATCCTCTGATGGAAAAAGCTACTGTATTATCAATCAAAACTGGTTTGGCCCTGTACATACATTAATGATCTATTCAGAATAAAAAAAAAAAAAACAAAAAAAAACAAACTGATGTTTGGGGCACCACTGGTTTGTTTCCAGGACTTGCAATTGTACAGCTCAATACATAAAAGGCACCTGATGTTTCACAGGTATAACTTCAAACTGAAGAAAGCTGACCAAGTTTCTAGGGCTTGTTAAAACAGTCCAGCCTTGAAATTACATAAAGGGGAAATTTAAAACAATTAAACCCCCTTTAGCCTCATTGCAAACTTCTGCATTTTTCAGCCAAGTGAGTAACACAAAGTGACCACAGATCTGAGAAAAAAAGTATTCCTATGGCAAGATGTAAACCTTACTCACCTTCCCCTGCCTCCCCAGCTTTGACTTTCAGATATTTGTCAATAGAATCCTCAACTTCTGGGCTCCAGATAGGAAACAAAATACTCTTGGGGATTTCATCACATCTGATGCTGTCTGCCACAGCAATGATTCCCCTTGGATAGTGCATCAGCCTGGGGGACAAAGCTGAGCATGGAGGTGTCTTAGCACACAAGACAAGTGGGGTAAGCAGACCATTTGTGTCCAGACATTGAGGAAGGCTGTTACCCAGACCACTTCACAGCAGTGTGGTGAACAGGCACTTGAACCCAAAATTAAGCTCAGAGGAGAGGTCCCTGGGGATGATGCTCATGTGTAGCCCGTGTCTCAGAGGCACGTGCCTCAGCCAAGAGGGGCTTGTGAGGTGACATGGGACATGCTCTGGATGTCACACCCTGCACCACTGGTGCTGTTCAGCCCTAGTGCTCAAAGGCAGGAACACTAACACTACCTAGCAGGACCACTGCAGGGTCTCTGACCTTAATACAGTCACACCAGTGGGTAACACCTTTATTTTTGAAAACCGCTGGACTATTCTTGATGAAGCTTTTTCTGTCTCTGAAACAACCCAACAACCTGAAGAAAACATTTGGAATTGAAATTTCTGCTTGAACAGCAGAGTTGTTACAAGATTAATAATAAGGGATGGAGAGTGTTAGACAGCTACAGGTATCACAAGCTCTTCTGGTAACAACAGATTCAGACCTGTGTATCACGTCTTACGCACTTATTTATATTAATAGCTTGGATCTCTTCTGGGATTTGGCAGGAAATCTGAAGTTGGATTAATGTCTTTTTTCTTGCCTTGTCAATAAAAACCCAACCAGCATTAAGCAAGGTCCTTAGCTGTCATGAATTCTTACTAGACACACTCTAATTGCTATTCCAAAAGGAGCGAGGTGCAGAAACGACAACTGTAGAAAAATAAAAGAGAAGTTGTTATGGAGATTTAAGGCAAACAATACCTGTGTTATGGCCTCTCCCCTCCAGATGGCTCATGCCTGAATGGCTTTCTGCTATTGCTTTTTTTGTTTTTATTTGATCTGAGTAACATTGATTTTTTCTATGGCATGACGTGATGAAATCCGAACTGACGTTACATTTCACTAATGCACAGCTCCCCTGAGCCAATATCAATTTTGTGTATGGATGGCTCTGCAAGGGCAGAGGTCAACTGGGGCACCTTCTCCTTTGGCCCTGTGACAACCTCTTGAGTTTTCAGAACACTTATGAGTAAATCAAACATTCACATTTCAACCACTAAGACACATTCTGAAAGGTTTCTCTTATCCCCTGAAAAGTAATTTTTACTTCAGTGATATTTCAATCAAAACTGATCAAGAATGACCTGATCCAGTCGTTGACTAGAATGGAGAAGATGTAAAAATCTGCCAAGTGTGCACTGGCTGTTTTCCAGAGTTTGGAAACACGCTGCAGTCTATACACATGCAGCTTGCAAGCTCACATCCTGTGGCCACACTCATCCCGCCATTGCTCCCACCTTCAGCTTCATTTGGAACCGAGTCTCCCCATGAACCCAGCCCACCTAAAGGCCAATGGGATAACCTCTTCCAGCACAATACCCTGCCACAGAGACAGGTTATATGTTCAGGTGCAAGACCATGTCACACATGGTGCATCTCAGCTAGCTGACCTTCCTTGCTAACCCTATTTCTCCACTTTCTGGAGTAACACTGGCTAACCTGCAGAGTTAAGGTCTTTCTTCCATTCTGGACTCCTCCTCTCTTTTTGGGCAAGAGAGAACTACAATTTGAGATTTCTTGGGAGAGAGTTTGGTACTGTGACAAACAAGAAGGAAGCTGTACTTCCCAGAGCCCAGCCCAGGGGCAATTTTTGCACTTTAGTATTACTGCAGGACTGGGTTAGACTGTCAGCAACTCAGTGGCAATTGCAGACAGCTTCCCTGGTAGGATGTCAGCCTAGGACCAGATATCACAAATAAATTTCCATATGTTGTCAGGATGAATTTCATTTATCAGTGTCTGCAGCAGTGGGAATTTGAGCTCACTTATGTAATGGGCTAAGTATAAAAAGCTATTAGTTTACAAATATAGGACAGAATACTCTGTGAAAACCCCTGATTACTGTTATCATTATATTTTAGTGAATCTGGTTGGGCTCCCACACTTCCCTGTAGCCTTAGCTGAGCCCACCCAGATTCTATTATCTGAAGTGGTTTTCCCACACAGCATCTGCCTGACCATCCCTAATAATGCACAAAGGTTTTAGCTTGACAGGTGCTTCCTTTGTGGTTGGGTTTTTTATTTTTTTGGCTCAGAGTATGACGCAAAGCAAGCTGAAACCTCTTCTGCTTCTGCCTCTGATGAAGCACAAAGCATCCTCTGAAAGCCAGGCTCAAATGGTATTAAATCAGGGCAGGGGGGAAATGTAGATGAGCTCTTTAGCTAGGCTGTCAACAGTGCCACCAACCCTCACTAAATCTTCCCCCTTTCTTTGCAGCCGACAGCTCCTTCCCACCATTCCTCTATAATTATATTGGGTTAAATGAGTATATGCATGAAGCACATCTGGCACACAGCCAGATCAGAGCTTTGGACTTGCATGCAGTTAAAGGTGAAAAATACTGTATTTCTCACTGAGAGTGAACCAAGGTGGCCCCAGCAAAGCCAGCTTTAGTTACATTTGCACTGGGGCAGGCTAGGAAGTCATTACACCATGCTTTTTGCCCCAAAACCACAAGGCTGAAACCTCCAGCTAATGATCACAACATTTTCCACCAGAACCGTGAGGTCCAGGAGGGGCTGTTGGACCAGCAAGATACTAGAGGATAGGGTAAGAGTACATGATGCCCAGCAATCACCCTTTACTTGGCCAATATTCTTGGACTCCTTGCATCCTTCACCTCCAAATGAATCCAAGAAGATGGAATGTAGCACACACTGCCTGCAATCCCCATGGCCTTCCCAGAGAGGATGCTCAGAGCAGATCCTCAGAAACACTTCTGTGAGGACAGCTGGGGTATAAACACTTCTCCTTCCCTCTTCATCCAAGTTGGAGAGCTTCAAAATATCAAAATCAAGACCTCATGAGTTAGGAGAAAATCTACACAATCAATTCTGCACTTCTCTGTTTTTCCCCCTCCTCTTCTCTAATTACTCAGCTCTAAAATGTCATGGAAACAACTTTTTTTTTTTTCCCCACAGCCATACTTACCAGGTAAGATATTTGAAGCTGAAGTATTATCTTAAAAAGAACAGAGCAGTGGGACTGACCTTGATCTTAAACTATCCTAAATTTAAATGCCAATTCTCTAAGAGACACAAAATGCATTACTTGGGCTCTGGGAAGTTAAAAGAAAAAAAACCTCTAAGTTTCTACTTCTCGTTCAAACCATGAGGATTAAGACTCTAGGGATTATAAGTTTTTTCAGTTCTTCAGTAATGTCTTTCTGCATCAGCAAGATCTGGCAAGATTAGGCAACTAATTTACTTGCTGATGTAAGAAATATTCAAGTTCAGAGGATTTTTCTTGTCCTTACCTGAACTCTCACTGAAGAGGAATTTTTCAGTTGAGTAGCAATTGATTCAAAACCAAGTTATAGGTCTCAAGGGAAGGATGCTTAGGGTTTTAATTCTCAACAGTCACATCTAATTCCTCAGTGAAAGATGCCATGACACCAAAAGAAGTCGGTTACTTAGGTTGAAAACAAGCCTAAATTTTGTCATAAAGAACAGCTTAGAAAGATGGGTAAAAAGCCAACAGGCTCTAAAGTGGAAATGAACCCAGCAGTTAAGAAAAAAGAAGGAAAAAAAAAAAGTCACACATCTACAAGATTCATTTATCTGGCAGATTTTCTGCTTCCATCTACTGCAATTAATTTTGGGTCAGATGCTTTGCAGAAGACTTATTTCTCCTAATCCCAAAATGTCTTAAAGTTATAAGGCTGGGTAATGATCTTCAACCCCTGAGAGGCTTTAACACAGTTAGGAGAGGCCTCTTTGGGAAAGCAGCGTGGTTTTCATCACTAGCTTGACTAGTTCGAATCTGCAGAGATCACTTAAAAATCAGAGACCTGGAACCTCTCAGGGGTTTCTTGACAGCCTCTTCCAAAGCTGAGCACCGTTCAGCTCGAGCTTTCTATTTTTCTGGGATTTCCCATGGAAAAATCTAACTGCAGGTAACATTTTGAAAGCCATGGAGGATGTTTGAGATGAAGAAATATCCTTTTTTGCCCCCATGTCATGTTTGAACATCTACACTGAGCAGGAAACTAATGACCCTTCTTGAATAATAGCTTCTCTAGAGGGGAAGTAATTAGTCATGCTCTCTCATATTGCAAATGTAATAACTTTGATAAGAAATTGAATAAAGGACTATTGCTCCAAAGCATTTCCTTGTAATATCCCAAGGTGCTGAACAGGTTTCTGGGTGTTACTTCAGCTTTCTACCCTGTGTGCAACAATGAACAACCCACAGATACCACCAAACAGGCAACACTGTCACAGGGCTGCCAGTGCTCCACAGGACACAGAAGGACACAGTAGAGGTTGCCACTTTGTGTGCACCCACATCACTGCTGCTGCTCTCTTCTCCAGCATCATTCACTGGATTTTTTACAAGCATACTCTTGAAAACACCTCAAAATTAATTCTAGGCAACACAGGTAAAGCTTTGGGAAGTACTGCAGTGATGTCAGGAGGCCAGCTCTTATTTTCAAAACAGATTTGGGCCGGCATCCAAGGGGATATTTAGGTGCCAAAGCCCCATGTGGTGGGAGCTGTAGGCAAGGATCTCGGTGCCTGGGGCTGTGAGTGCAGCGACAGCCGGGGTGCTCGCAGGGCTCCCCGAGGGGCAGGGGCGTGGGCTGACTGGCACTCTGCTGCTCTCAGCGAGCTGGGTGTTGCAGCTTGCTGGACGAGCTCCTCTCAGAAGAAACCCAGGGCTGTTTTGCATGATGCCTCTCTCAGTCAGACTTCCATCCCACTCCAAAGGCTTGCCCTGCTAAGATGAATTGCAGACTCCTTCTCTGTTGTTGCCAGAACTCCAGTTCCCTATTGTTCTTCTGTAAATTGGGGCAATTCATTCAGAAATCCAATTCAGCCCTACACAAAGGCCTTGGCAAACCTAAATGCTGTTGAAGAGAGCACAGGGGATGCCAGCCCTTCTAAAAAGGGGGAATTTCACTCTAGCTTCTTTTGGCTTCCATGATTAATTTTGAAGTGAGCTCTTTAGAAACACACTCTCAGTGCATAGTCCACCTTATTTATTTTTTTAAAAATATGCAAAGCTTATTATTTCTTGCTTTCCCTTGATTATTTTTCTCTAATTGTTAATAATTTTCATTAACACCAGGATTTCTCAACCACACGTCATTTCCTTTTTCATTATAGGTGTTAATTGCAGACTCAAATGTTGAAGGAGAAATTGAGGTAAACATCAAAAGCAGCACAACGCTGTTGGATGCATGGAAGAACAATTACTTGTACAATTGTCTTATTAGGTCTTTGGCTGATTTAAGAGAAACTTAAAATTACTTTTTTTATGTCCTCCAACCTATATGTATTTTTTTTAAAAAAAACAATATATACACGCCAAGCTCTTTTCCTCAGAAGAAATTCTTCTGACCTGTACTTTCTTCACAACAGCTCACAGTCAGACCTGAAGCACACTGAAAATCTAAAACCTGGTCTGGAATTTTACTTTCAACACCGATTTTGGAAAATATCAGTAAGGTTTTGGATATTATCACTATTTATACCAAATATTGAGGGTTCTATAGTCTAGACCTAATGAATGTCATTTATCTCTGAGTACATTCATACTTACAGTTATGTGTATGATGTATGCACATATGGGCACAGCAACACTTTCCACTGATGATTGCCCAGAACCAACATATCTTACTGAAACACATAAGTACACAAAAGAAGAATACAGAATTAAAAAACTTAATCTCAGAAAGAGAACTCTTTGGGAACACTCAGGACTTCCAGCCAGGGAAGCCTCAAAAACTATGGCACCTTGGATAAGCAAAGGAGGCAGGTGGTGTCTCTGAAGGCCAGATGTAGAATCCAATTACTTATTCAGAGGTCAAAAGAAGCAGGCAAGCAACTCAGCAAAACAAAATCCTGAGGCTTCCCAGGGCACAGGGAGGTTGGTAGGTAGGAGTTTCCCAACAGAAAGTTGGCGTTTCAGCACTTGGTGCAGGAGTAAGATGGTACCCAGGGCTGCCTGAGAGAAAGGGCAAGGGTAGCCCTAGTGATCTCCAACCCCTTCTCTTCTGCCTAGGGATTAAGCCTTGTCACAGTCCCTGCAAGTTTAACCAGCAAGGATGAGGAGGTTGCCAGTCCATGGCAATAGGAGCTACAACCTCTTCAGTTGCTGCAGCTAAATCCTCAGGTGGATTTAGTGGCACATCTGAGCCCTGAACGCTCACTGCTCACAGTCCCACATATGGACACAGCAAAAATGATTGTGACATAAAAGTGAAACAGACAGCTCAAGGTGGAAATCTCCCTGAGCCCTGAACGCTCACTGCACACAGTCCCACGTATGGAAACAGACAGCTCAAGGTGGAAATCTCTCCAATTTTTCCAGCTTCACCTACCAGAGCTTGTGAGTCGGAGCACCCCGTTCTTGTCCTCAACCATGCCAAAAAAAGGACTATAGCATGACTTGGTTGCTGGTCTGATCTGCCTTCAAGGCACACTATCCCTGGTGCCACCCTTGCCTAGTTTCCTCAAGACCCTCTTAGCTGTGTCACAGGCAGTGGGAGGCTCTTGTCCCTACCCCACCAGTGTTGCTCAGGACATGTCTAAAATGTGTCTCCCAAAGCCTTGTGCACCCTGTTGGGTCCAGGTGGGATCTGTCCAACTATAGGGATGCAGAAGAGTGATTCCTTCTCCCTGCCTGCCAGACAGCATGACAAGGATGGCCAGTGGCTGAGGACATTCGTCCGCATTGACAAATGTCATTAATACCTTTACTGCCATAGGCTTTATCCTATATCTTCATACAATAAAGAAAATAAATGGACATCTGGTAGATCATAACGTGACCCTTTTCTGCTCAGCATGGACCTGTGAAGTGTGTGAATGTTTATAAGAGCTTCATCCACACTAATTCTGAATGATATCATCATCTTCATTCTATACCTTCCATATGTGCTCCTACTGCCTTACATTACACTCCTTACTAGTTACAACACTTGAAAGAATTAAGCCTTTTTTATTCTTACCTGCAGGTCAAGTTGTCTCTCAATAACATCTAGTTACATCCTCATCTACAGCCTTAGTTCTTTCAATTCTTCTTTGAAATCCTTCCAGTTTTCCTTCTGCATCAGTTTCCCTCCACATCCTGCTGCAACACAAACGTGTAAGTCCTGACCTGAGAAACAGTAGGTGCTTCCTATCAGTGCCAAGTGAGTTTCCAGTGCAGGGGCTGAAGCACAGCATGAGCTGTCTCTCCCCAGGCCACTGCCCCTGCTTCCACATAGCTCCTTGGAAAAACTTCTTTTCAATGCTGAGGCTTTGAACCTCTCGAACACTTAGTTGTCCTTTGGCATGTGGCATTTCTCCTTGTGCCAGACAAAGGTTCCTCCATTGCAAACTCAGATTTAGGCTACAGGGAGATGACACGTCTCTTCTCTACCCATGAATTTCCCCTAAAAATTGTTTCCCATATTCCAGGTTAAATTACTTAATTTGTATATATTCTCTCTACTTTCTGGGGTTTTATTTTGTACATCCTGGTTTGTATTAGTCAACAGCAATATCAACCTGCTTTTTTAGTAAGTTTTTTGCCTCATTAATGAAGGCTTTTTAAATAAAATAATAATAAGAAAAAAAAAGCAGGCCAAAAGCTACCCCTCTCCTGCCCCCACTTCCCAGTCCAGCACAAGTCTCCATCCAAAAGAGAAACAGTGCAATATTTTGCTGGGCAATCCCTCAGGAAAAGTTCACTTGATTTAACTACAATATTTCACAAGCTTTTCCAATTTAAGCCCTCAAAAAGTGCCTCAGGAGGAACACTGCTGCGTGCAGCCTCAATGCTTCATTTTTCTAAAGAAGTCCTTGTCCACCCATTAGATGCTCACTTCATATTGGTTTGGTCCCCAATCCCCCCTCCATAGCCAGCACCCTCTCCTTTCCCTCTGCATTTCATGTCAACCAGGGGACCACTTATGCCCCCCAGCTCCTTTATCCTGTAACCAGTTCAGAGATAGCACAAAATAAGACTTTTGCAGGCAGTTTGAATGGCCTTGGAGGGTCTGTACTGGATATTTGAGGCACATCCTGGCAGCTCTGATGGCCACTCAGAGCAAGATGATGAAATTCCTCATTGTCTTCACCCTTATTCACTCTGCTTTCTGGCTGCTCAAGCTTTCTATTTCACTGCTCCCCATAACACCCTGACAACTTCCCTCAATTCCCAGCACTCACTTTCTCTTTCAACTCTTACATACTCCCTTCTGAAATGTCACTCTCCTCTCTCGTGGATTTTCTTCTTCTTCTTCAGGGTTTATTTTCTTTTTATTCTCCCCCCCCAATTTCCATTTTTCCAAAAGGAACTAAGACCTGTTCTGCTTTAATTACTGCTGAATTTAGCATCCTCCAGCCTTCTTCTAACCCCTTTCATTTTCACTGCTTCCTCCCAGTGGACCTGGCCCACTCAATTTTAGAATTCCCTAAAATTTACTTTCTTAAATGGAGTACTATGTGCATAATTCATCCATAAATCAATTTCTTTTCCTACTGGGATAATCATAAAATCTTCCATAGCATTTTTTTTTACATCTGTTGTTCTTTCCTTCCTGGTAATCATATACATAAAGATATATATTTGGGGCAGGAAAGTAGAAGACAACAGATCATGCTTCAAATCCACATCCCCCTCTCTTTACAGAGGCTTCCTTCTCTTCCCAGAACCAAATAGTGTCCATCTAATGCAACAGGGTTGACATTTCTAAGCAAAATAAAGCAGACATTGCTTCACAGCAAAATACAAGTTAGCCAGAGCTAGATGATGAGCTGATGTAAATCAGAATGGATCTGTTGTCTTCAGAGAAAATGCATCACTTTCAAGAAAAAAAAAAATCAAATTAAAAAAAAAAATCATTGTAGTTGTGCAGACCTAGTACAGCTGGGAATCAAGGCTACCTTAAAATTTAAATCTATTAGGGTATTTTTCTTTGTTTTTCTTTCTCTTACATTTATGAGCTGACTTATCACATTATTTTTTGAGGCATTAATAGCATGGAGTCTAATTTAGAAGCAAAGCTAACGTGCAGGAAAACCAAGCAGCACAGATGACAAAGTTATCACACCTTCCCTGGCACTGGCAAGCAGAATGAGGGCTGAGTGCTTGCACATGTGGCTTACTTGCTTTAGTGTGAAAACCAGTGCTTTGGGGGGGAAAAAAAAAAATCCTATTTTATTATTCAAATCGGATTCCTTTTTCATGTCAACTCATGCCATGACATCCACTTTTGTGAGTCTTCCCTGTCAGGATTGAAACGTGCTCACGTGTATCTTTAGGTTGTGGGGTTTTGGTTTTTATTGTTGTTTTTTTTTGGTTTTGGTTTTGTTTTTTTTCAAATAATTGCAGGGCAAACAACGATGAATAACATCCATATAAATGTGTTGCCTTCATATGTGCTTACTTCACAGTGAGTGAGAAGAGAGAAAACCAACCCAGACAGAAAATATACAGAGCATGACTATTTGTAACATATATGCAAAGAGTTTCATACAGCAGAGACATATCCCCAGGCTCCTTGCTGCTCCTATAATACAAATAAGAAATATATAAAGTACCTCATAAACCAGCTTGTTGGATTTTATTGCAAGAAATCCATCAGCCATCATATTACCATGCAAATCCTCTTAGTGCATTGTCCGACAACGGCATTTCAAATAAAAAATCAAAAATAAAACCCCCTAACAACCTGGAAATAAATTCATTCTTTCATGCGTGTCACCAGCTCCCATTAAAAGTAGTAGAAGATTCTCTGCAGGGGCCTGTCGAGGTGAGAATGGACTTCCCACCCATCTCCCCTGCTCAGCAGACTAAGTTGTGAATTGCTGCATATATATTCTTTTTCCCCGAGAGATCAAAGCAGGAAGCTGTGAATAAAAGATATTGAAAAAAAAGCCCAACCCAACAACCCAAGAATCAGGACAGTTCCATGAAATAAGTGGAATAATGCAGAATTATCCATCTGCCTCATCTTTGACAGTCTCCTGCTTCCCCCCAGTTCCCCCTTTTCTATGCCCCACAGCTCCCAGAAGGTGCCCATCAGCCCACATCTGGGCAGCAGGACTGAGCTGCAGCTTGTGAGTGGAATATGCTGCAAAATATTACAAAATTGTATTCAACAAGTGGAATTTCCTCCAAAAAGTAATTTCCTGATGAAAAATTTCAAATCCTTTCCTCCAGTACAAACTTTCATAAAGCAGATTTCTTCTGAATTCTTCATTTAAATCAGAATCAGTCAACTCCAAATAGCTTCAGGGATAAAGACTGTTTGTGGTCTTTTTACCTTCTTTCTATCCAGAAGTCTATAACTACTTTCCTTCTTACAGGCAAAGTACAGAAAGCCTGTCAACATTAAACCCCATCACCTAAATATTCCATAAAACACCAAGCCCAAAAGTCCTCTGCCTTTTCAGAAAATGTTGCTTGTAGTGTTTTTTACATTTTAGAGTTTCTCCATCCTCTGCCACTACCTGAGAGACCCAAAAGAACATGGGCAAATTTCAGTTTAAAGAAAAAAAGCTTTTAATTTCACTTAATCTCATTGTTCAAGATGACAGAGTCAATCATATACTACTTTCCCCTTTCCATTCCATAAAAGCAGCTAAAAAGTGGGGTTGATTTCCAGGAATACAGCTTCTGGTGCTAAGTGCCAACTTATAAATTCTGATTGGTAACAAAGATTTTGTGAACCTACAAACACCATGGGAAATATTCCACTAGCTGCACTGACAGGCTGTTCTTAAAATGGCATGCCTCAAGCAAATTCTGTGTATAGAAATATATAAATATAAATATATAAATTCTGTGCTATTACAGTATGTTGGACCTCGCAATATCTCTAGTGTGTATAACTTCACCACCATGCTCCAAGTGAGGGAAACAATATTCTCCCCATTTTACTAAGAAGAAAGAGAGGTGCAATGGCCATTGTCTGCCTCATGCTTTTGAAAAATATCCTACAAGGAAATTAGCCACCAAAAGCAGTAAATCTCCATTTCTCAAAACTCTGGCCTCTACCACCAGAATGGAAATCTCAGTTTGGAGACTGAGCTTGGCTGGGGTGGTGTTACACAATCACTCTTATCCCATCCCCACCTCCTCATGCAACCAGCCCCAGATCTGGGGAACAGACGTGGGTGATGTTCCTCAGGCCTCAGCATCAGTCTTTCTACAGAGGCTACCTCCACCTGAGCAAGACTAGGAGGAGAGCTGGCCCAAGGCCTTTCTGTGACCTGGCCCTCTTAGCACCAGTCCTGAACAAGTCCACCACTTCCACCAAACATCATCTTGGCAGCTTCTCTTCCTTCATATGACCAAACCCAGCAGCACTCCCCTGCTCCTGTCCCATTTGATCCACTGTATGTAGAGACTTGGTTAATATTTCCTATTCTGCCAATTCCTACGGATCTATATAAACAGAAAACAGCTTTTTAATCAACAGTGCTGAGTAAACAGAAGCACCAGAGGAAAAGATGGCTTGCTGCCCCTCCTGAGTGCTTATGGAGCTAGAGACCATGCAGGGAGACTTGGCTCTCAAGTGCACTGCAGAGTCAAGCTGTATTTTGAATTTATCCTTTCAGCAGTGTCAGGAAGAGAGAAGACAAAGTTATAATGCTGTCTAAGATATAAGAGAGCTAAATGGTACATAAACAAATCTGGAACTACATTTGATCTGTGGTGGAGGTGAAGAGCTGGGTATACTGTGTGCTCTACATCTTCTGGCAGACAAATTAATTGGTGATTGGAAACTTATTCATACACTTCCCAGGCTTCTGCCATTCACTAAATAGTAGGTAATAACCCTTATTGGATTTCATATTTTGTGGGAAATGACTCTTTCATAGCTTTGTCCCTTTAATGGGTACTCATTTGGGAAAGTACTATATAGGTTTTATTACATCAAAAGGAATAAAAGATTTCAAATGAATCTTACTGCTCTCTCAAAGTGCTAGAGTCAGGGACTTGAAGCTAAATTCACAGCTAGAATCTTTCATAAGCTTTTTAATGTCCAGAAGGAAAACTTTGGGGATAGAAGTATTTTAACAAGCCTTAAGTCTCCTTTCTTCTTCGATTTATGCGAGTAACCTCTTCCACCCTTTCTCAGCTTTCCCTCTCTTCAACTTTCTCTTAAACCTTCTCGCTCTCCTCCTCCTTTCCTCCCACTCCTCTTCCCTTCTGGCCAATAAACCAGTTCCTGTGATGAACATACAGGTTTCTTACCCTCCTATTTCAGGGGTGCCTCTCTGGAGCTTACCATTTATATGTATTTGTATATTGTTTTGCCCCACAGGCTTTTTTATCAAGACATCGTGTATTGTACTGCCCCACAGGCTTTTTTATCAAGACATCTGGGAATCACAAAATAACATGGTCTTCTTTTCTGGTGTAATTGCTGCTGGATAGTGGAAGTACCATAAAAGCAAGAAAAACCTCTTGCTCCTCTGTTTTCTGAGCTCACAACTAACTTCCCTAAAACAAGTCAAACTGACAATCTCGTAGAGATTTCCCCCAGACCTAAAGGCAAAACCTGCTGTAATACACAAACAAACACTGGGCCATAGGAGGAGTATTTGTTACACACGATGTCATTTTACACTGGTGCACTTTACACAGGCAGCTACATTCTTCCTGTTTGTCCCCACCATGCCTGGGAAAGACCAGGCATCTCACATGGATGCATCTTATCCAGATGGTGTCTACTGCCCTTTGACTGTCTTGGTTTCCTCTTTCTAACCTGATAACAGCTGCAATTAATTCCCCATTCCTTCTGCAAGTTTTTCTGTAGAAGATTCAATCACTCATGATGACAATTCCATTTTCCTTATATAGATGCACCTAACCTCTGGGAGAAGATCACAGGAGATAAATCAGCCAGTGCTTCTGAGATGCATAATCTATGATAATTCACAGTTGAGGAAAGTTAAGTCTTTCCATTAATTTCAATTTCTCAGGCCTGTAAGGTAATCTTAAAGCATGCCAAATACCTACGACTTGAGTTAATCAGAGGTGAGCGCACTCAGCTCCTTGTAGGAGTGTTGAATATGCACAAAATTCCTGGGATTTAATGACACAAAATAGCATTTTTCTGTCTCAAGATATGGGTACGCAATAAAGAGCAATTTAGTTAGTGAGGTGTAGCAAGTTACCAACTGTTAGATGAGCCGTATCTGCTGACTGAGCTGCCCTTCAACTTCACTTCAGTTGGGGAATAAAATATCTTTGCTTAGACCACTGTAAACCACACCAAATTCCCAGCACACACGGCTGCCTATATGTCCCAACCTCACAGCTGAGCTGTTTTAAATGGCTCACATAGGCAGCTAGCAATCAGCCTCCAACTAGGTGATGAAACCACCCATTGCTGCTCTTCTTCAAATCCTTTAATTCCAGTTCAGTAATAAACTTCCCTTTCAACGACTCCAGGAGTGATTTGCTTTGTCTCACATATCCCAGCATCTAAAGCAGCTTTGACAAGGAGCACACCTAATGTTTCTGATATAAATATATAATAAATCTAATGTTGTCAAGCATGGTGGCATTTTTATTTTATTTTCAAAGAGAATTTAATCTAACTTCCCAGAGGATTCTTCCCTTGTGTCATAACAAAGCATGGCTTGTAATGGATTTCCCATTTTTCTCTCCGTCTTGAATAATGACAAAATTGCTGCACAGAGAAGTAGTGTTCTATAATGTGTCACAACGCAAGCGGGAAGTGACAATTGTCTTTGAAAGGCTGAGCTCAGCACAAGCCCTGATTTCTAGATTCACAGGCACTAACTTATTTCATATCTCCCCACAATCAGTCTCCAGCCAGACTCGGAGCACAGGGAAAGTCTATATGTAATGTGAGAGAAAACAGACAACAAGGGAGAGGGGGGAAAAAAAGGAAAGAAAAAATCAATAAGTAGCATTTAAGGGCCAAGCTTTCAACTGATGTACTGTTGACATAAACCAGCCAAGAATCTGGTTCATAAATATCCATCTCTACATGTCATTCCAAATAAAGGACTTTTTATATGAAATTTATGGTAAGTAATAGGATGTAATGAAATTCATGTATCCTTTGGGGGAAAAGGCCTCTATTATATTACATCATAAACCCTTACATATCAAAGAACTAGAAGCCACTTCTCTCTTCAGTGTCATAATTTTATTCAACAAATTCTAGAATCTCTTCATTGCTATTGAGCATCCTCATAAAAGCCTCATATTTTCTGCCACACTTTGGATGACTGGATCTATTTTGCTAGCTCACAAATTGCACTGGATCTCTCTGGCAGAAAGAAGAGATGATGCTCAGTGTAGACAGAGTTGTATTTACTATAAAAAAAAACCCAAACAACTAGAGACATTTTTTTTCCAGTATGTTTTGCAATGCAGACCTCCAACAAGAAGTTCAGAGCAAGGTAAATAGTGGGTGAGCAACCTTGAGCTTATGGTACCTTGTGTCCTGTTGCATTTATTGTAGTGAAAAGTTGTTGTGGGAACCTGGAGGTAATACTGCTCAAGTCCTGATCATAATTCACTATGCAATTACACAAATGCTAATTTGCTGTGTGGGTCATAACCTTCAACAGCACAGACTCTCATTTTTTAACTTTTTTTTTTTTCAGAAGTCATTCCCTCTCAAGCCTAGTCAAGACCCAAGGTCCCTTATAGGTTACTTTTGAAGGCTGTTGTCTTTTCTCCCTGCTTAATGTCCATGATACCTGCAGGTTTTCTTTGCAGCTGATCCCAAAGCACTCTGCAAGGAGGTTGGGATAATTATTTCCTTTCAACACATGAAGAGGCTGAGCCACAGACAGATGATTTGCTTGTGCTCTGTCACATGCTGATGACCAAGGAAGATGCAGAACTCAAGTCCCTTGAAGACCTGGACATGTGCCCCAAAGCCCATAGGGACAACAACAAGGTTTTTCTCCAATGGCTTGAGCAAGTAAGCATTTAATTTAACTTTTAAAGACTTTTAGCCTGTGCATCTCATGAGAAAGATATTATTTCTTCTCTAACTCGACTGCAGCTTGCATTTCACTGCTCCCCATCTTCCCTCACCTCCACAAAACTTAGTCCCACCAACCAGAAGCTGGGGGGCAACAGGGGGTGCCCCTGCCTTGCAGACTAGCAGGACAGAGGCTCTCCTCACACGTCTGCCATGAGGAGGATGGTGCCAGGGCTCACCAGCTTCACAGCTGAGCTGCTCTTGACACCACCACAGAGAGCAGGAGAGGGAGTTGTGTAACTGTTCTGAAAGCCTGCCAAGCAGCTCATTGACAGAATTAAACAGTCTGTGGTATAATTAACAGAGGGAAAACTGTACGGCCTTTTCTTACTCACCACACAAGGTAGCTCATTTCCTCATCCTACAAGGACAGGAGGAAAAGGTCCATGCAGACTGGGCAACCACCAAATGCATCTGGACTTCTGCCCTGACACGAGTCTCCTGCTATTCAGAAGAATCTGTGTTGCTTGTACAGATGCACAGTCTAGGCAGATTACTTATGGGGCTCTAGAATAAAAAGAAGGGACCAAGATTACACAGTTGAGCATGAAAGACCCAACTTCAACATATCTTCATGGTGCAGTCCAATTTTAAGAGCCCAGCCTCCCCTCTACCATGCCTTCCACTGCCCCCCAGCTTCAAGCAGCACTGAGCCATCTATGCCAACAGCCCTGGGCTACATGTAGATTTCTTAGTTTTCAGCATCTCCTCCTGTGATGTTTGTAGCAGATTTTTGTACCTGTACCAAGGAGCACAAAGTCCTTTTGAAAATCCAACCATCAAACTGGTTTCTCACCCCCAAATCTGATGTAACAGGCAAGAGGGAATTTTCCCCACGCCTTGGCATGCACTGGGTCACTCTCTGAGCTCATCCACACCCATCACTCCTCAGCAGAGAGGAGCTATCAGGAGGAGGAGGGGAAGCCTGTGTTATTGAAAGGTCATCCCACCAAAGTGTTTGTGGTCCATCACAGTGCCGTGAGCAGAGCAGTTTTTCTTCATATAACTCCACAGCTACCATGCCATGGTAAATTCTTTCCTTTTTCCTGATTCTGTTTCCATATCTCCCTGCTAATTGCTCATCTCCCTTTTCCACCTCTTTGCTGGGAAGTCACTCCCAGCTGTGGTCCCATGCTGGGCCAGCTCACCAGCAGGGAAGAACCTCTTCCCAGAGGCTGCTGGAAGATGCTGCCACAAATGGCTTCAATCCCCCTTTTCCCACTCCTCCCACCTCTACACACCACTTTCTCTTTTTATTTTTGAGAGGCTGGAATATCACAGGATAAAGAGACTGCAGCTGTGTTGGGGAAAAGAAACCAGTCACGCCTCAGCAATTTATGGACAATTTCCCATTAATAAGAGATAATGGAGTGCAGTTCAATAGATTTGCAATTGTACGCTCGCTCTTGGAGAATATGGAGGGGAATCTGACAGCAGTTTGTTCCTCTCAGAAATGGCATTACCATGATTTTGTATATCCTATTGTGCATAGGCAGATTTGGACAGCCTGAAATGGTTTAACAGCCCAGTAAAGACAGCGCAGATGTATCAAGTTATTGAAATGACCTCGGATATTGTTATTGCAAGGAAAATATCTGATGTTTCCAGATGCATGTACTCAGTGGTCAGTGCACTGTTCAGGACCAAAGGTCTGTTGGGTTTTGTGCACATGGGACCAATTCAATTCTCCTTGCACAGAGGACTAGGGAAAAAACACGACAGAGGATGCTCAAGGAGACAATTTAAGCTGCAGAGCATGTTTCATGGCACATCAGCTTGGTTGGCTTTCGTACATCCCACACAAGCTTTAGGAGAAGGTCAGTCTGATCAGAGGCTCTTGCTGCCCTATCATCATGACGATCTGAAATCATACTGCCCATTTACACTGCAAACCAATGTAGGGACAAGATGACTTTGTTGCTGTGGGGAGGTGGAGTACTTAGAGGTGAGAAACATAAGTATGTAGAGGCACCAAATAATCAGTTTATTCAGGAGTTTTCTCCTGTACCATGCCACTGAGTGCTTGATTTACCATCCTCAGTCCTATAGAACCAGCCACTAACACTGTCACATAAATCTGCTCACCTGTGTAAAAGGTGATTCCTCTTCAGAGTTTCTCCAGACTTGCATACACAGTCCTGAAGAGTCACACTGGTTAATGGTGCAGACAGTTCCTCTCAATTTCAATTTGTTGTCCTCCAGTATAATTGACTCCCTCTTAATAACTTATGAGCAAGGACAGGCAGAAGTGCACCTTCTTTGTCACTCATTTTTCTACAGACATCCTCTGATACATCTCCTGCTTAAAACTGACTGTTCCATAACGAAGGCTAAAGACAAGCAGAAAATTTCCATTTAAAAGTCACCTCTCCAGATTCTCTCTCATTCTGTAGTACTCTACTATTCTGGAGATAATACAGCTCAAGTTTCCAAGGAAGATGTATCATCAGTTATTTTACAAGGGTGTGATTATACCTTATGTTTTATTCTACTCTTTCACTGTACTAACATCATTCACTGCAGCTCCATGACTGCTAAAGCCCTTCAAGCATCACTCCAAAGTGACAGCACTGAAGTGCAAGACCCTTTTTCCTACATACTGATAAAGCACTTGCTTATGAAAACAAGAGTCCAACACAGAGGACATAACTGTCCAAAAGAAACTAGTTCCCTGGACTATTTGCATTGACAGATAGCAGCTCACCCATGGCACTTTCAATGAATCAGACCAGAAAAAAAATGAGTTTCAAGTCATAAAGTCCTATAGTGAAACTAAGTTTTGCAGGCCAAGGTTTTTTGCCAAATTCTTTAGTCAATTACTATTTTCTAGCTTAAAATATATAGTAACTAAACAAAACCAAATAAAAAACTTCCACCCCAAACAACGGATACACCAGTACTGAGGCACTGCACCAGCTCCCTACAGGGCTTCCTTGAGCAAGACACTGGAAACAATCAGAGCAACACCTTTAACAGATCCATCTGTAAGTGGAAGTGCATGAATTCAGCACATGTTCATTTCAAATTATGAAATCTTTTCTCATAGCTCAGGACAGATTCTCTTCACAATTTCCCAACATGATCTAAGTTCACAGCACAGCCTGAAATTAGTCACATTTGACGTGGTTTCCAGTTTTAGTGTAGGTCTCTCACAGTTACAGGCTTTTCTGAAGGACACAGATTATAGGCTGCACCACAAACGCCCACACGCATCTCCTGTGACATCTTATCTTTAAAACATAACACTTTCCTAGACAGAAACATTATTTTCTGCAGGGAAAGTTAATGACCATAAATACATCCATTTTCTCCCAACTGGTAAGATCTTCTTGTCCTACCTCCTGAGACCACGGCAAACAATGTCAGTTACTCAGTGGAAGACAGATTGAGCCTTCCCAATTCTGCATTTACAAAAAAAGTAAAGGACAATAGTATTATCTTTCATGGATTATACAGAGGATTTTGATGATCTAACCCAGGGCTCCTCTATCACTTTGGAGAACTGACCCCCATGCCAGATTTTCTCACAGCCACCAGGCCAGCCCATCCTTTCCCCATGCAGAAAGGGAATTTCAGAGTAGATCAGGATTCCAGGGCTCCCCAGTAATGCAGATGCAACAGTTCTGCTTCTTTCAAATCTAAAAATACCATGCACCAAAGCCCAAAATCAAGCCCAGATAGGTTGAAGTTCACTGGGGAACATGATGTGTTTTGTATTTCTTACATACCTAAGAACACCTTATTTACTTTAAAAATAGCCAGAATTTCAGGAAGCATCTTTTTAGATTTTTAAAAAGCTCAGCTGAAACCCAACTCTCTTAAATGAAAAACGATAGCAAATTACTTGCTTATTACTAATCTCATGCACAGAGGCAATTATTTCCCAACTGAGACTTTTATTTTAAAAAATAATCATATAGATTATTTTGGAAAGATGACAAGCTCCTTCTTGGCCTCCCTTTCTCTTGCTGTGCTTTAATTTGCATAAACACGACATTAAAAACTGAAAGAATCTCTTTAAAAAAACAATTACTCCATCAGCAAAACCTGACAGTGCAGAATTCAATAGCACCACAGAGATCATCTTGGTAAGAAAAGATCATTTTTCCCTTTTTACTGACATTTAAAACACATCTCGCTTTTAACAGGACCTCAGTTCAGATTTATGTTTTAAAAGCCTTTAATAATTGAACGTGTGTAAATATCATTATTTTTAGATGCACTGCAGAAGACAGTGAAGGAATAAAAATCTCACACTGAGCACCTTGACAGGGCTGTGCAACCTGGGGGTGGGGGGGAAGGGAGGGAGGGTTATACAAGATCTTGCCATGTTGAGAAGAAGAAAAAAAGGTAGACACCTTCCTATTATCATGCTGTGTTTGTCTCTGGGAGCTTTTGATCCATTAAAAACTTGTTAATTGCTGCCTAGTAACAAAGGAACAACATGCTGTGGTGAGGCTGTTAGGAGTCTAGGTGGCTTGTTCACCCTTCGGAAGGCAGAGGGATTTAATTGCCTGTGTATTCTTAGAACATTCAATAAAGTGGGATAATCAATTGGCGACAGCACCTAATAATGGACATTTTTTTTACAAAAATGGAAAACTCAAACCCTAGTTGATCAAAAGCTACAGCATCCAGGGCTGCAAAAAATGAACCGGGTGTAGAATTTACAAAGTTGTGCACAAACAGAAAAAAAAGCTTACAATTTTACAAGGCCATCACTATTTCATCTATCTGATGAGACTGTACCTTCAGTTCACCAGAAAGGAGGTCTATATTCATGTTAATTCTCCAGAACTGCTACTGCTACTTGTTTTTCCCTTTGATTTTCTGATGAAACCACATACGACATGCTCAAAACCACCTCAGACCTACATATTGGTTTTATGGCATGGTTTTATGAAAAGAAATCAAATGAGTGCCTACTACGGCCAGTCTGCATGAGGTCTGCAGTCTCCAGACCTTCCCCCATAAGCTTCCAACTCAGCTATTCTCAACTCCAAGTGGCACATACTGGTTTCCTGGAGCTCAATTTCAGCAGAGCTCCATTTCCAAATAAGAGGTTAGGCAAGTCTTTAGGTATCTATGTCTTCTAGGAAGCTGCCAGTCTGTTGGTGGCCCTGCAGGGCTAGGAGAATTCAGCCCTTGTTCAACTGCCTATATTGGAGTACAACATTTTGGGAGAAAATGCTGGTCCTTAATGGAAGGAATAAAACCTGAGGTACGTTGGTCATAATTCTCAAATCTTCAAGCCTGCATCATGAAGCAACTGACCT
This sequence comes from Merops nubicus, assembly GCF_000691845.1. Taxonomy (NCBI): domain Eukaryota; kingdom Metazoa; phylum Chordata; class Aves; order Coraciiformes; family Meropidae; genus Merops; species Merops nubicus. Next base: position 124,477 of record NW_008584960.1, read on the forward strand.
CAAAACCCCCCAAACTCAACCACTGCACTCGCTGCATGAGGTTGTGGCCCACAGTTCCTTTTAGCCTGTTTCTCAA
>NW_008584961.1:0-38775 GCF_000691845.1 Merops nubicus
CACACAGCTTGGTGTCATCAGCAAATTGTATGTTGCAGGTAAAAGCCAAACCCTCAGTTGAGTCAATTGACTTCAGTGGTATTCCGGAAGGTACAAATCAAAGCATATTGTATTTACTTGAGAACTTCTTTTATCAGTCATTTACTCACTCTACTGAATACTGCAGTTCAAGCAGAAAAGGAGGAGAAAGCTGCTGTTTAATTCTGCTTGTTTTTTGTTTTTTGTTTTTTTTTTGAGAGAGGGAGTATGTGGATGTTAATTTGGCACAGAAACATCTGAATATTTTAATGGAAGAAAGAGTTCCTTAGACACTTTTTCAGATTAAGCTTTTTTGCTTTTATTTTTCTGTCCTGTTTAATTGCATTTTTTCTTGCAAGGAAATTTTCCTTTGAGCTTCTTTCATATGATATAGAAGAAGAATGAGCATGACAGTTTATTAACTTTATGATGTTTCTTGGCCTGCTTTTCAAATATGAAAGGGAGACCTTTTTTTTGATTGTGTTATTTCACTGCCATTGTCTTTAGATTTATCTGAGTATGAGTTTTTAGTTATGTGTCTTCATATTTCAACTTCATATAATCAACACCCCCCTATATGATAATTATTTAGGAACAGATTCTTCAATGTTAGATTGAGTTTTACCTTGCTGAGATGAAACCCTGTTCAGGGGACTATCTCACTCTATTGAAATGAATAAGTTACTGTTTAGTATGAGTAAGGGAAGTTAAGTCAACCCAAAATAACTGTGGAGTGATCCATTAGGACAGAATCACTGAGTTATTATGCCAGCAGCTTGCTAGGAAGATTTATTTGCCAGCGCACCATGACTGAGAGTTATTCCTCCTGATAAATAACAAAAGAAAATTTACTGTTAATTCAAATAATTTGGATCCTGCAACATGTGGGACAATTTGGCGATGTAGCTAAACGTAAGACATTTGTTGAGTAATCTTATTCAGATTCATACTTCATAGATCTATTTCTGGCTGAAGATGAAACCTATATACATCCAAAGGTGGAGTGCAAGGCTTCTTTCATCTGGCTAAGTAAAGGACTGACTTAGATGTGCTTTTTTTTTTCCACAAAAATGATGTTCTTTTGCTTACTAACAAGTTTTTGTTCTTCATTCTAACTGTAATTAATACAACAGTTGCAGGAAGAATTTATCACTGATACTGCTTTTCACCAAGGAACCCCAGTTTACTTAAGGAAAAGAAACCTTCTAGTTCTTAGAAGGTACTTTCTAAGAAATACATTTAGAAGGACAGCTCTTGAGCTGAATGCTTAGTGAAGCAGTGCTGAATCCCTCATCACTATTACCTATGGATTTCAGAGAAACAGGTCTTTGTATAATCTTTATGGGCAAGCAGAGTCAAGTCAGACACATCAGACCCCCCCATTAATGCCTCCTCAAAATGCAAACATTTTATAAAGCTCTGGAATTTGGCTAGCATCTAAAGACACACACGCACACACACAAAAAAGTTATGAATACCCTTTTCTATATTGCTTGCTGTTTCTCTTCAAAACAGTGAATTGTTATTTTGATTGTCTGTTGCTAAACACCGCACTGGATAAACAATACATTGAAGAAAATTAATCTCTTGATATAATTCTGTTAGAATAGCTTGATGGTAGTGAAGTAATGTAAGGGGTGTATTTGGCTGATAAAATTTACATGCTCTCACAAGGACTTGATGTTTTTTCAGGCTGTGTAATTGGAAGCCAAACAATTACTGCAATAGGTCAACAACTGTCTATTCCACGCAATGCACATCATATTGTTAGGGAAATTATAGGTGGTTTTCCATGCCACTGCACAGCGCTTTGGGAGATTAAGCAAGGTCACAGAATATGAAAAATGATGAAAGCTTGTGGTGCCTTTTTATCTCTACAGATGTAGTTTCATCACAAATTTTAGCACTGTAAATTTAAATATTGGTTTTTTTTGTTTGTTTGTTTGTGGGTTTTTTTGTTTTTTTTTTGTTTTTTTTTTCTTGCTAGTTCTATTTTTCAAGTGTTTGAGAGAGTCTCTTCTTGTAGGATTTGTTGCCACTGAAGCAAAATATATGACTGCCTTAGAGAAAGAAGAATTTTACAAGATAATACTTTTCAATCTTCTAACTGTACATTTTCAGTCCCTTATAGATTAGTAATCTTATCCTACTCCAGCTTGTATGAAAAGACTAAATAGGAGAGACTTCTTGTGGGCCTAGAAGATTTTTCTTCTTTCAATCTGTTCCCTCAAAAATTGGGCAAGTTCAATTATGACAAAACTCAGTATGTCTTAGCAGATTGCTATCAGGGATAAGCATATCCATGTATTTTCATTCTGAGGGCATTTCCAAAAGTCCTTTTACACTTTTGTGGACATATGCTTGAAAGATCAAGAAGGAAATAGTGATAAACTCAAGCAGGAAGAATCAAGGAAATATATGGCAAGAAAGAAAGGGATATGTTAGAATGGCTCATAAGATTTATCATATTTCTACAGGAACAATGAACAGACATCTAAGAAACAAAAGGAAGGATAATGACTGAATTGACTTTTATGTGCCAGTGTTCAGTTGTCTTGTCAGGCTTCTTGTTTCTGACTGGGGAATGCAAAGCAGCAAGTTGAACAGAAGGTTTGAAACTAAAGCAAGAGGTCCTGTCTAGAGTGCAGTTCAGATTAGGAGAAAGGCATCTGTCCAAACAAGTTACCAAATCAATATTTATTTTCTTAAAAAATAAAAAACTCCTTTACTTTCAATGTCTTGAATCTCAAAATTCAAGTCTGAATTTTGTTGAGAAGAAACAAGCAGAGCATGATTTTTAATGAGCAGGATGAACTATACTTGGGAAGTTCTTAAGCTGAAATGGAGCTAATGATGATGAGTGAAGATCTCAAGTTATGTATTTTGGTTGTGCAGGAAGTGAATTTTTTTTTGTTTGTTTTTGCTTGTAATAAAACCCTGTATCCTAGAGATTAAGGGATGTCTAATAAGTCACTGAATTCTTAGTCCAACGTGTAAAACAATTCCAAGTTTATTCTTACTGAATCACTTCTTTTCTTGAGAAGCTAAATCTAACTGGTACAAAATTAAAGCTTTTGTTTCCTTGACATATATACCAGCCAGACTGTTGTGCAGAGATTTATGGTAAATGAGTAGCTCCCAAACAAATAAGAAAACTACTCTGTATATTGGTTGTGTTCAAGGAGTCACAATTAAGGACAGTCAAGGTAAAATTCATCTGACTCTAATAATTTATATGGATTTTCTACCATGATGGAAAGTAAAGGTTGTTGGCTTAGTCCTTGTCCTGGTTTTGCTGGGACAGTATCCTAGGCCAGCCATGGTCTGAAGACCTTTAGCAGTTTGGAGTCAGCCAGGGCAGCTGACCTGAGTTGGCTACAGGTTCATCCAACACCATAAACTTCAAGCTCAGTGTAAAGGGAGAAGTTTGCTGAGGATGGAAGGTCTCCTCTTGGGCTCCTCCTCACCCTACTCTTCCTGCTCCTGAGTATCTGCCTTCCTGTTGTGAGTACCGTACGTCTGCTGGGCTGAGTACGACTTTGTTTACTTTGTGCTCTCATTGGTATTAGTTTGGCTGTTTCATTTAATCCATTTTCATTTCAACCCACGAGTCTCCTCTCCTTTTCCCGATCCCCCTTCTCTGGTGGGGAGGGGTCATCAGGTGATAGAGCAAGTGCTGCAGTTAAGCCCTGAATATGGGCTAAATGTAGACAACACTGACATAACATGTTGTGTTTAAACACTTAACATAGAATTTTAATTATATTTGATACATTACATAGGAACTGGAGTGCAAAGTGTTTGCCCAACTAGAGTGTACTGTTATCCAGCCCATCTGTTTCTGGCAAGAGCTGGTACATAAGACTCCTCCTCATCAAATTTAATATATAGATGAATTTGCTCTTGCCTTTCCTAACCTGTAACCATTTTAAAGTGAGCAGCTATGAAAAATAAAAAACAAACAACCTAGACACTTTCATTTAGAAAAAAATTGCAATTGGTCCCAGATACTTAGATATTTTTATACATGTAAAAATACAATAAGTCCTGTTTCCCTAAACCATAACAATGTCTACTTTAGACTAGAGTGAGGCTGATCCCCCAGATCGGACATCCCCAGTACCTGTTACCCGAGACGCTTTGGATGAAAACTGATCTGTGCTTTCTGGTCTGTGAACTCCTCAGTGGGCTGCTCTACCAAATGCTGAGTGAGGAAGTGGCACAGACAAAGACTTTCTTATGAGTTTGTGCTGTAACTGTTCTCATTGGTCACTTGCACTGTTGTGACCAGAGTTGAAGGGAGGAGAGGAAAAGCCCAACAGCCCCCAGGTTATGCAGAGCCTCCTGTGAATTTTCCACTCTGCCAAATGAATCTTGTGTTAAGCATTCCACATTTTGCGTACAAAGACCTTTATATTTTATTTAATCAGGGAATCGACTCCAGACTTGTTCTTTACCCATGGCTGATTACCTCCATAGATTGTAAAGTATTACATGTGTGAAATAGTCTATAAACCAACTCCAACAAATTAATCCTAATTTCACAGCTCCAAAGCAGAGTTCTGAAAGTATCTGCAAATACTTTTTTACTGAGCTCTCTGATATGTGTACCCTACCTGTCAATACCATTTATTACTACTGCTATTTAATTCTTCTTTTATTCAAATTAAATACCTTCCAGCCATTCAAAACCTGAATTATGTTGCTACTTCTTGCAATTGTCACACTAGTTAATTAGCTCTTGGCATGCCTGAGTGTCTGAAGAAATTGGGAAAATGATTTGTAATTGTTCACTGAAGTACAAAGAGGCACTTAAAATAAATAAAGCCACGTAAATGCAGAAGAATAGATGCATATTTCAACCTAATTTAGGTGAAAGTTTTTATTTTATCAGCAAAAATTAGAAAAGCTCATTTATTTTATGTGTAAACTATGTGTTCACTGCCTCTGTCTGTACCTGATCTTAGCAAGGTTATAAAATGAAATTAAAATGGTGAAGAAAGAAAAAAAATAAATCTGTGTTTTATAGAAGCAAACTGCCAAATAAAATTTTCAAGAGTTTCTCCTGTCCAACCTCTACATTAAATTGATTCTTATTGCTAGTTCATATTCAAAGCGTGATAAACTGGAGATATTTGAATATTAGAGTAGCTGATACCTTGAGGTCTGTGAATCCCTAAACTCCCAGCTCTGGGTCATAGGACCTCTTAAGATAACTTGAGGAGTCTTCACTGGCACAAAGCATTAAAGCCAGCTCAACTAATAGAAGAAATTTTCCTGTTGCCTTCCTTCTGGTAGCTATGGGACTCGAGAAATTCAAAGGTAGTAGGCAATGTTTTTCCTTCTCTCAGTCTTGTTCCTCACACTTGTGCATGTGAAGGGGAGAACCAAGAAGCTTCCAGCAAATCCTCCTGCTTGATTTTGTCATGCTTGTTGCACAGGGGATAACAAGGCTTTCATTACTACTTCAATGTCATGTTACAGAGTCCAGCTCTGGAGTCCTCAGTACAAGATGGACTTGAACCTGTTGGAGAAGGTCCAGAGGGGGACAGGCTGGGAGAGGCGAGACTGTTCAGCCTGCAGAAGACAGGGGTCTGGGAAGATCTTAATGTAGCCTTTCAGTACTTAATAGGGATCTATAGGAAAGACAGAGACAGTCTTTTTAGCAGTACCTATTGTGACAGGACAAGGGATGAAGGTTCTGTACTAAAAGAGGGAGGTTTAGACTAGATAGAAGATATTTTTGACACTGAGGGTGGTGAGGCACTGGCCCAGGTTGCCCAGAGAGGTGATAGATCCCTCATCCCTGGAAACATTCCAGATGAGGTTAGACAGGGCTCTGAGCAACCTGCTCTAGCTGCATCTGTCCCCGCTGACTGCACTGGGATTGGAACTAGATGGCTCCTTTTAGACTTTTAAAGTCTTTAAAGGTCCCTTCTAACCCAAACCATTCTATGATTCTGTGTTTACAATGGCCACGTCTTACTGTACACCGGCACACAACCAAAATTCATTTAGTCAAAGAAGAGGATTGCACTGATCCACACCTGGGTTGGATCAGTGTGATCATTCTCCTTTGGAAATCCCAAAGCACCTTGGTTTGGGAAGGTGGTTTACTCCACGCAGCATGCACGATGTGCAGGTAGGGAAGTGTAGCATGTATGCATGGAGAAAAAAATGGAGCCTGGGAAGTAGGAGCTTCCAAAGTCCTGGTAGCTTGTTGTTTAGCAAATGTTCAGTCTCCCAAGGAGTCACATATGTACAAATGAGGATGCCAAGTGCCCTGTTAATGCAGAATTTAATGTAGTGCAACAGTGATGTCAGATAATTAGCTTGACAGTCCAATGTATCTTCCAACAGAACTGATTGTATAAGCCATTTTTTACTCTTATTATTTAGATCAAGCGTTGTAGCCTTTTGATGAAATTAAAATTCATCTGGAATCACAGACTTGGAGTTTGTAGGCGTGATCATAGTTTTGGTCACCTTGTCTAAGAGTTCTCTCTGGTCACGTCCCCTCACTGCTTCCCTGCTCACTGTACTTCAGACCTGGAGAAGAATAAGCTGCTAGTGGTGCTAAAATGCTCATAATTTGATGAAGAAAAGCAATGCAGTGTGGAAAATGAATTTTCACAAACAGTAGCTATTTCAAATAAGGGCAATATTTCCCATTTAAATTTTTCAAGACACAAACTTGTCTTTTCTGACACTAATTTTAGTCACTCTTACTCAATTTATGACACTTTTTATGAACAAATTACTGTCTAAAATATAACAAACATACTTTTTAGTCACACTCTGTCTGCACTTCAAAGTGTAAGGCAATCTAATAGGAATGTTTGTTGTAGTCATTGAGGATCCGTGGTGCTGTAGCTGGACTTGAGTGCCAAAGTGGAGATAATAGCCAGGAAGCTGTGGCCCCTGGAGAGGTGGGCTGGTGCCTGCTCCCTCCCCTTCTGGGGTCCATCTCAGGACCAAGCTCATCCTGGTCACATCACAGGCAAAAGCCAGTTATAATAAAACCCCCATAAACTGAGTATTCAGCATGTAAAGGAGTAGAAATGATGAAAGACCACAAGTGATGCTTATTCCCTGTTATCACATTAGCAGTTTGACTTCATCTATGTGTTGTAGGAAGAATGTTTTGTAGTAGAAGATTGAGGTTTTTTCCAAGAGGCATAATGTGTGTGTGGAGGCATCTTTGCTCAGCTATAGGTGCAGGTTAGGTGTAGGTGCAGTCAGCTGTAGCTATGGTGCCTGGGCAAGAGCCCCGCTCTTGGAGCTGCTGGGAGGAGCAGGGGCAGTGTGGTAAAATGTCCCCTTAGTAGATCTGGCTAAAAGAAAAATAACCAGTGGATGCTTTTATTTAAATGACATCTCCCAGGACAGTTTTACCTCTGCATTTCTTCCAAATATTACTCCTGGCACGAAGCAGGTTTTTAAAACATGCTTGTACCTTCCTGGTGGCTTAGAAAGCAGTGTGGGAAGGTGGGCTACTGCCCTGGGGGGAGCACAAGCCCCCTTCCACAGGCAAGCTTCCTCTGCAGCCAGTGGGGACTTTGCTTTGCTAGATAAAGCAGAAAGTCTCTCTCAAACTTAATCCTTTCCTTGCTTTGCCTCCTACTCTTCCTTTTTCCTATCTTTCTCTGAGATCATATACTTTTTTTTTTTTGCCTGTTACAGTCTAAAAGGCTTGCAGACACTTTAAAATGGATTGCAGTACAGGTATGCAGGAATACAGGAGACAAAGGGGAGCGCTCACATGGGAGGATGAAACGACGTGTGGTTGGGGACCAGTGCAGAGACAGCTTTGGTTGAAGTGAGGCACGGGAGAGTGTAAAAGCAATCACAGGGAGCTAGCACAGATCTCTGAGGGCAGAGTGAAAAGGCAGACCAAGAAAGGTTTATGCAGATAGTGGCAGTGCCTTTCTGGCAAGGCTGGGATGCTGAACACAGCAGACATGTTCAGCACTCCTTTGAGTCAAAATTGTAGCGTTCCCTGCAGGAGCTTAGTGGGAACAATTTCAGAAAGGATTTTCATGGACTGTATGAAAGCTTGAAGCTGTTACTGGTACGAGTGAGTTACATGATGTGTTATTGCTCCATTCATAGACAAAGAAATGTGTTAGTAAAGGTGATAAGCAAGGCAAAACCCAACACAAACAGCTCTTCTGCTGAGCACAAGCAGAGCAGTGTCAAGGTACAACCACGGCAGCTGCTTTTGCTAGATACAGCTTCTCTGTTAGTCTGTCCCATGTGCAAATCCTTAGACGTTTGGCAGGCTGGGGATAACCTTGATTCCAAAGCCTTCTCCTTTAGGAGAGAACACAACTCCTCCAAAGCAGCTGGATACTCCTCTAACTCCATCTGTACAATTGACTTCTGCTCAGTCTGCCCCATTTACAACAAATTATCTAGTGAGCAATTTCTGAAGCAGTTTATATTGCAAGGAACAGCGGTTAGTGACCACAGCGAGCCTCCATGAAGGAAAGAAAAAAAATGTTAAAAGGTCTGAGGCATCAGTGTATTCAGAAAGAACATTTGTGAAAGAAATAAAGGCTAATGGGAGAGAAATCAGGCTTGCTGAAGCTTCTACATATGTTTTCAATAATCCAGAAGGAACTGTTGTATTTGGCAGAGAACCATGGAAATCAGAGGGTATAATCTTATAACTAGGAAATTAGGATCTATAAAATGCTTTAAGTACACATGAGGGAATAAACATATGTAATAAATTACTGTTCAAATGAGGAGAACTAGCAAGACAGCTCCCTAGGCACAGGGTGAGAATGGGAAGAAAGGTGGAAACTAACTGGATCTTTATTTCCTGCAGAACTTTCTGACCTGCACTCTTGGCTATTTACAAAAGTTTTGAAGATGAGAAAATGTTTGTCAGTGTCTTTCATAGGTTAAAAAAAAAAAAAAGCTCTTGTGATGTCTTTCACTGCTGTTCCTTTTGGGTCAAGCGAAGGATTTTGCGTTGGCAGAGTTGCATAGATAGAGCGTGTATTCATCATCTGGCCCCAGTGAACTGAGGTGACACACAGCATCGCTTCCGTGCAGGTGGTGGGGTTACAGGGCTGTCTTTTATGGCAGAGAATGCCGTGACCAAGGGAAGTCTTATTCTTGTATGAGGGTTGATGGTGTGTAGGTACTTCCAGAAAATGAGGTTGAAATGCATACTTCAATCTGATGGATAATAATAATTGAGGGAATTTTGTGTGCTGCCAATATTTTTGGCTTTTATGTTTCAGGTGCTTCCCTGATCAACTCTTTATGTGCTGTTCAGCATCTCATTAAATACTTGCCTGAATCAGGGCTAGAGCATCCAAATATTTTGGACATCATTCTTTCTAATATATGTTTAGAGCTTGAATACATTTATTTGCTAAATATAAATATTTTAAAAGTAGAGGCTAAGTGCTGTATAAGCATATGCCAACCGTTATCACGAATATAAACACTGATTTCAGTGACAAACAAGACACACATCTTAAACCTTGTCCCATAATATCCCATACTGGGATTTGTTAAAGGGTCTTATGATTATCAAATTAATAATGATTTAGCTGTTAAGCTGTCTTAATGTGGCACCTTGAAAAACCTGTTCTCTGGTTTTAATACCAGACTGTTACACCCAGCAGCTTCAACTAAGCATTTAGTGGTGTTTAATTACCTCCTTAAAATTATGTATGGAGTAGGATGAAGGAACGAAGACAGTAAATCAGTCAGAGATGATTGGTGTCCTGCAGAAGAGAACTTTACTGTGGGGTCTTTAACATGGTAGAGCAAGCAGTTAAAGAATGACTTTCTGGCTAGAAAAGAAGACTCCTTTTTTTCTTTTTTTTTTTTGACTAATGGTAATGGACTGCCTTCATAATTTCTCACCAGCTGGTTGTTGTCATGTGGAATGGAGAAGTTCGTAAATGGTGATGTTAATACAGATGTCATGAGCTGGGACCACAGTCTGGTCTTTTCTGCTTCATATTGGTAATTCAGGCTACAAACTCAAGAGCCAATTTTCTTTATTGAAATTGAAAATGAAATTGAAAGTGTTCTGAAGACCTGAGTTTAGAGCACAAGATAATTGTAGAAGTTCACTGAGGTGTTTACTTCTATAATAATCATAATATAGCAGGGAAGCATATCTGTTCCTGGTTTTATCTGAATGTATGCATCATTAGAGTATCAAAAACTACCTAAAACCAAATAACCCATACTATTTTGACAATATAACCCTTCTTTAAAGCTGTGAAAGAAAATATATGTTAACAGAATTTGTCCCAATGCTTGATTTTTTTTTCCTGCATGGTTTTAAATAAACTTTGATGTAACAATTTATATTGTTTCTATTATTTCTGTGAGGTTTAGATTTTTTTTACTGGGCTAAGAAGAAAATCTACAGAAGTATCCAGTTTAGCAGAACGTTTTGCATTTACACAGTCATCTTTTTGCTTTAAAATGTTATTCTGTGCAACTTCTATCCAGATTTCAAAATGTGTGCTGTCTGATTGATTCCAATATAACTCAGGCAGTGAATAATAGCTAGGAATTATTAGTGAATACCTGTTTTGATCCATTTAGACATTAAAAAAAGGCATAAACACTGAATGCTGTGCATCTGAAATCTGGCATAGATGCATAAGACAAAAGACTGGTTAAGCTTCTCTAATAACATAACCACTATGAATTATTTGCTCCATCCTGCTCATTGTACAATGGTTCTGATGGAATTTTCTGTTGCATAAAACATGTTCCCTTTTTCTTTATGTGTTGTGCTAGTTTGCTTAGATCTCTTGGGAGAAATAAAAATTGATATTTATTTATATTCTGACTTCTAAATGGGCAGAAAGAAGCTGCCTAAAACAGATATTCTCTCTTTGATGAATTGGAATGTAAGTAGAAGAAGAAGCTGCCTAAACCAGGTATTCTCTCTTTGATGAATTGGAATGTAAGTAGAAGTACAGAAAATGCTGGTTTAGCTTAGCTCCATTCAGTGGTTTGTCGGACAGGGGAACGGGGTGTCAGAATCCTGCTTGAAAGGTTTATGTATTAAAAATTATGATTTAAGAAACTTGAGACCTCCCCAAAGAGACCCAGATGACACAACAATTGAAAGAGGGGCAAGACAGGATGAAAAAACTGTAGAAAATGGTGGATGCACTAGTAAAATTTTGCTATGGAAGAGGAGAGGCAGAACGTGCTGGGTTATAATATTCCAGCCAAAGCTCAGACCTCCCCATATGGTCAGAAACATAATTGCTGACGTATGTCAGAAGAGTTTCAGCAAAAGATAGTCAAAGTAGTGTGAATGCAGAGTAGGTGCATCACCTAGCACCAAGAGAGGAAATCAAAATAGATGTTCACAGTCCCAAGGCATGAACACTGTCTTGGAACTTTTGATTGATTGTGTTCTGGGGTGTTCATCACAGCTCAGCTTCAGTGGGAGCCAGACGAACGTGTCTATTCTGAGTGAGTTCATGAATTAAATTTGAGCTGAGAAAGAGAGAAAAATCAGGCTTTATAGGGCAGTCAGCAGAACAAAATCTGATATCCTTCACTGCTGTTTCAAACCAGTGCCTAGTCTGAGAAATAACTAAGCTACTGTGCAGTGATAAAATTAAGCAGTAGTTCAAGCAGAAAATACCAACTCATCTTGATTGCAGGAAGTGGCCATAAAGGCATGGATCAGCCCAATCAGCACCTCCAGCCCCTGAAATATCTGCTTCCCTGGACTTTTGTTTAGCCCCTTATTCCTAGGCAGAAATGGCCCAGAAACCTCAGGGCTGCAGCAGTGGTCCATGCTGGTCTGTGCACAGCACCAATCTCCTGTAGTAACCTGGCAGCTGCTCCCCGAGTTCTCCACACCACCCTCCCTGTGCCTTCCCTCTTTCTTCCCCCTGTCTCTGGCAGCTGACAGAGCTCATGCTATGCACATCTGGCGTGGAGCCTCATCCCCTCCCCTCCTCAGCCTGGCACAGCTGCTGCTTCTAGATGAGAGCTGGCCAAGCAACTGCTCCTAATGATTCCCTTGACAGCTCTTTTCCACTTACTGATCCAGCTTTCCTATTCACCACCTGCTTGATTTCCCCTCCCCAAACACCCCGGCTGCTCAAACCCACACTCTGAACCCTCTGCACATGAGAGCCATGCTAATGCTGCTCTCCCCACACCTCCAGCCCAACAGCTACTGCTGCTATCACCCTTGGATAGAAGATAAGCCTTGGATAAAAGAGCAAACCAATGGATGGAAAATTAGTTCCTTCACTCCCTGTTTTGCTGTGTTCTGATTCAGGTCATATGTCTGCAGGTTAATACTAGAAAGAAGACAAAGCAATGCTGAGCTTCTAAGCTACAAAACAAAGCTTGGAAATTGGGGTCTTGAACTGATTATTGGGCAACCACCATCTCATATCCTGTGAAAAGGATCATTTTGGTAGTTGTTCCGTTGTGGTGAGGGCTGTCCCATAGGTACAGTCAGACTTCTTAAAGCTCACTTGTGTAGTAAGGATCTGGGGCAGAAAAACTACAAAATAGTGAATTACTTACTACTTTCTGAAACTTAAAAACTGTTTTAGAAATTCATCTCCATCTACTCTTTTACAACAGAGCACAGCTAGTCAGGAATTTTAGGATAACTGCTTTCCCTTTTGATAGGAACTGCTTTCCCTTTTCCATTTTGAAAGAAATATTTTGTATTCCATAATTGAGCTTTTTTTCTCAAAACCAGAGAAACCCAAAATCCTAGAAATACATGGAAAATTCAGCAAGGATGCTCATGTTCAGCACTGCCTTCTGAATAGAACTAGGAAAGCAAACATCAGTGTCTTAAGTTCTGTATTAAGTCTATCACTCCAGACTAAAAAAAACTTATGGCTATCCTTTATATCTTATCTTTTGCACTTTGAAGTATTAAAGTATTACTGCGCCAGAAGAATCACAAATGTAATTGACTTAATCTGTGTTAGGACAGTTCTCTTGGATGCAGGACAGCAAGATGTAATTCTTGAATCTGAATCAGGTCAAATTCAAATATGTTTTCAGCTCCTGTATCCCAGGGTAACCCTTTGGTTGCTAGATGACCGCTAGCACAGCATTTGCCATCACTGGGTTTTTGCAGAATCCTGGGATGAGCAGAGGACTTTCCTGCAGAGATTAGGAACGTTTTTGAATTCTAACAAGAATAACAATTTTAAAAATATTGGGAAAGGTATTTCCCTCCTAACAAACTACTGCTTATATTTCTCCTGCCTGTGCTTTTAGGATGTGCATTCCAAGCCTTGAATGGTCTATAGCCTTTTCTATGCATTGGTGGACTGAAATGTTTACAATTCATTGCTATATCCAGAACACAACAGATTGTAACTTTATAGCCTTTGAAAGCTGCCTGAGGCAGTGCAGGAGGAGCTCCAGAACCATTGAAGGGGTCACTGCCTGGTTCAGAAGCCATGACAGAGAATGGAGTAGGGGCATGAGCATTCCAGCAGAAGAGAGTAGAAAGAATAGGGAGTACTCTGTGGAAAATACAGAGAGCAGAAGGACCAGCATGATTTTCTTCAAAGCAGCCTTTGTTGATGCCATCAAACGTGACTCAAATGAGTAGACTTAATTCTAACATCTCCTGCTTTTCAGTCCCACTGACGTCTCGTCATTTTTGAGAAATTAGTTTCTTAGCACGGAATGTTTCAATTTTCTTTCCCTCATTCCCACCAGTCTAATGATTCTTTCCCATCTTAATAAGTACAATGAATGTGCTCCATTAATGGACAGGGGCATTAGAGAATAATGTCATTTCTGAAAACTCGTAATACATTTCACAATTAAGAAGGCATCGATTCAAGGTCTTTTTCAAATAGGAAAAACCCAAGTCATTTCCCTGGTGACATTTAGTGCCCTATGAGAAGTCAGTATTCTAATGAGAATGTCTCTGAGTTTTTTTTTTTCTTCTTCACATATTGGCTCATTTGGATGAATCAACTTTGCCTGATCCCAGAACCTGGCTGAAATACTCTTCTGCAAATAGTAAAGGGCTATTTGTTTCAGGATTTTATTCCAAATTTTGAATTCCAGCCTAACAGCAATAGGAGAAAAAAATGTAAATGCCAGTGATTGTGTTCTAACATATGCGAAACTTAAATCTAGAACTCTGGAGTTTTTGAAAACATAATTGTTCTGTCACAGATTCATGATGTGGTCTTTGCTCCATGCTTTCTCCTCCATTTTATTCTACGAAGACACATCTGAGTTGCTTTGCTGAAGTGGCAACGTGATAGTCTCACTGAGGCCAACCTGCGTGGGCTTATGTGTATGAGAACAGGGATTTTCATACGTGTGGTACTCGAGCCTAAGGTTTTGGGTTCCTTTTTTAGGATCCAATTAATTCTTTCTGGAACAAAGAACTACTGATTAACTGTGTATTATGCTTTTTTCTTCATTGAAAGCAAACTTTGTGTCTAATGAAGGGAGAATCCTGATTGTCTTCTTTGCTTTCTGCCATGGAGAACTCACACAGTGTATGAACTAGCTTTCCTTCAAGTGAAAATCTAGGAGCATTCCCTCCATGAGACCAGACTAGTTCAAAGTAAGCCCCTCCTTATGCTCTATTCTGAATATTTTGCTCAATAAACCTGCTTCTACTGCACGGTCCTGTTTGCAGTATCACTTCTATTGCACAAACAAGTTTATTTGTGCTTGTAATGTGTTTGAATGGATAAGACGATTTTTAAGTATTCCTCTTTACATGATACAGAAACCACTTCTTTCCAATCTCAGTCAATATTACTGCATGTGATTTTTAGACTATCTTATATATGCCAGCAGCTTTTCTTTGTTGTTTTACTTGTGTCCCTGCCAGCTGCGGCATATGTTTGTTCTTAGAAAATACTGCATGGGCTGGAAACTTAGCAGGTGCCTTTAACTTACCTAAAATTGTCATCATTTATACCCTTTAACATGGGGGTTCATTGTATGCATGAGCTATAATACAGTAGTCTAAATCCTCTTTTATAAAATTAGATAAAATGTAATTCCTGCAAATTCTATACATTCTGTAGAGTCATGGGCTGACTCAGAGCATTTGCTTTCCAAGGTGTGGTGTAGTGACAGCACTCTCCATGAAGGACCATCTTTCCATCTCTCTTACTATGGCCAGTACTACAGAACACGTCAACAGTTTAATTAATCTCTCATTATTTCTTGTCATGGTTGAGGCAGCTTGAGAGGACTGATGGATAATTTCTGATTTATGTGATGGGAAAGACCAACATTTACTAATGTGAGGCATCACTCACAGCAACAGACCATTTCACTCTGTGAGCAGTGAAGATAAAACCCAGCCATCTGGAATACTCTCGGCCAATCTCCCTTAAACCCATTAGCAAGACAGGGCCAGTGCTGGTGGTTTTCCCCATTCCCCCTCCATATGTCTTAGGCTGATGATGCACAGAGGGTCAGAATACATTGTATTTGTCTGCACTTCATTTGTTTTGTGGTCGTTTAAAATGAGGAAGGAACATGACAGTTCTGTTCTTCTTTTTCGTGGGTAGTAGGGATTACATTTGTTATTTAATACGTCTTCTTGAGAGTTAAATTAATGGCTCATTGCACACAAAAATCTGGGGCTTTCTTGCCAAAAGCTAACAAGAATAACTGCTTCATCTGAGTATGGATGACCCCAAAGATTTTTGAGTTCTGAAGAATGAAAGAAGTAAAATATATATTCTCTAAATAGAATAGCATTTGATTTAAGTGGCTTATTAATACAGTTTAGGAAAAATGGACATTTCTCAGTAGAATATATTTCCAAGGAAAATGATTGATTTAGTGAAGCAAGTTTTACTTTCCTATATAAGAATTTGTTCCGGCGTCTGCTTAGATCTACTGGTTTTGTGGCTAGTACCACTCACAGATTTGAGTGATTATCCTCGCAATGTTACTGCTGAGTAGTTAAGAAGTGTTGTGGTCCCCAAGTAACATTTCTAGAGTTGAAATGCTGTGTGATGAAACCATTTGATCAAAGTTATGGAAGGACATAGTACCTAGAGCTCAGAAAGAATCAGGGGGATTGAGTTCAGGTTGAGCGTGTAATCAGTAGGACCAACACTTTCTCCATCTTGCCTGACATCACTGGTTTTTGGTTTTCTTCTGCTTCCCTCTCTTATCTCCTGTTGTGTCATTTCTGGTCTATAATGCTCTTCTTTAAAACTCTCCTCATTGTTTTTTTGTTTTTTTTTTTTCTCTGCTTTCCTGTTGATTTCATCTACTGAAAGGGAAGAGGAAAAAAAAAGAAAAGTATATTTTGACTCTTTCAACTTGCTATGCCCTATCCCAGCCATACTCGATCATATAATTTTGTATCTTTATGCACAGGTACAATTTCAGGAAGAAAATTTGGAATATGAAATGTGAATTCACGAGAACATGTGCAAAGGTCCTTTAACAGATGTAAAAGGCAAGCTGAATGGCTTGTTCTGCAGCACATCACATGGTACTGCATTACTGTTAAAAGAGGGTGTGCTAGTGGCATGGTTTAGTGCTCCAGGGATTTATTATCTGGAGTTCTTCCACAGAAAGTCACCTTCTATCAAAATGTAATATAAGAGCAGAAGTCTTCAAACTCCTCCTCAGTAACACCTCTTACATTCAATAACAAAACTGCTTAAAAGAGGAAGCAGATCTCTTGTCAAGATATCATTGATAAACGTAACTGTTATAGATTTTAAGTATGTAAATGGACATAGTCCCAGAAAGTCACAAGAATTGCTCAACCTCTGTTAGAGAACTGTCAAAGCACTGTTTTTATGATTTCATCACTTATTGTGTGATAGTGAGACTTATGTCCCACTAAAGCATGAGTTGAATAAATTTGCCTCTTAGATGATTCAAGCATCCTGTAAAGTAGCTCAGACGTTCTAGCTAAAGTGGTTTTATCCTCTTTATACCTCATATTCAAACCTTCCTCTGCATGTTTATGACAAGCTGTTGTTTCTCTGGATGCTATAAATAAAGATGGACATGGATTTATTCTTCTCTCTTTACCTAGCTAGGCTTTTCCTCTCAGAGTGCAGTATGCTGATACTTTTGTGGTGTGGTCACCTGCTGACCATACAGAAGTGAAGGAACATTTTGATTTCTTTGAGTCTGTCATTCCTGGCCCTCACAGCAAAGCAGCAGATTTGCAGTGATATTCTTGGATTCACTCTTCTCAGAGTGAATCCAACATCTGCTTCAAAGTTTAAATATGGCAAATCCAATTGTGCTGTTCTGGGACTGAATAAGGGAAAGCTTCCTGTGTTAGAAATCATTGTTTCGTGATGGGTTTCCAAGCGCCTCCTGCAAGGTGTAAGCCTTTGATTTGAGTTCTTGTTTCTAAAATAAACATTAAGGTCAGAGATGTGGTCTTGGAAATTTGTGTCTCTTCCAAATAGTAACATGTGGTGTAAATATGGCTTATTTGCTACTTATGTGTGTGAGAAGCTATTTTATATGGCAAACTTTTTGCTTTTGATATTAATAAAGTTCACAATTTTCTGTGATATAGCAAAGATCACTGGAATATATCATCATGAAGCCTCATCTTGGGGATCAGCCTTTATTAAATTCCCATACATGAGAAAGATGCTGTGAAATCCAATAGTTCATTCCTCCTTCATTGCTTATTCTGCCATTGAGTGAGCCTGAGGCCAATTTATCTCTCAGCACATGGGTTTGGTGGGCAATGGGAAATACTGTGTGTCCTTCCAGTGCCTTACTCTTCCCATGTTCTGCTTCTTCTCTTCACTCTTTTCTTGGGTTCCTGTAGGCTTTCCTGTAGGCCTCACCTAGACTGAGTTTCTACTTCTTGGTTGTTTTTTTGTTTTTTTGGTTTTTTTCCTACTACCACTGAGGCATGCTCCTCACAAAGAGGTGTGTGTAGAAGCCATTCTGCCTTCTACTTGACTCAAACTATTTATTTATTTTACTTGCTTTTCTGAGCTTTTGGGCAACTCCGTGTGGAAAATCCAAGTAGCATCTGTGTTTTAAGATATGGACCTTGCCTGCCATCTAGGATCATGGAATGCTGAGTAGCAAAAACCCTGGTGAGATCTGCTACCATTTGACATTAACTCTTTGCAGAGAGATGTAAGCAGAAAGAAAAAAAAGCTCCATCTCCAGTCTTCTCCAGAACTGGAGGTGGCCTTGCTATATTGCTCAAAGAAAATGGAAAAAAAAAAAATGCACTGCACTTTATTGCCTTCCCTGAAATGTCTCTGAAATTCCTGGGGTAAGAGAGCCAGATGGTGTGAGACCTCTGGTCAATACCTATCCTTAATTTGGAATATGCATGAAATCTCAAACCCCCAGTGAATCTCAAGGACTTAGATGTAACTTTGACCAAGGGGTTTGCACTCCATTCTGCAAAGATGCCACGTTCCATTGCTACACTGACAAATAAATCCTGGACCAACCAGATCCTACTGGAGCTCCCTGGTATCTGAGTCCTATGTTCACAGGTTACAAGCTTACACAATTAACTTGTGGACAAGGACATGCCTTTTGGCTATCTTGATAAATATTTCTTTGTTCTCACTAGGCCTAGTTGGTCCCTGGTAGAGTTAGTCAAAGTGTTTTCCCTTCTACTAGCCAGGTATATATAATCCTTATAATCCATTTTCTTCTCTTTCCTGCTGCTGATATAGGCTTTATTTGAGGAGGAGGGGAGATGCATTCAATCCTGTGCCTCTCTTTATGTGTATTAATATATTCAGCTTTAGTTCAGTTTCCTATAAACTTCTCTTTATGTTCACTGTTTCCATGACGTTACATGAAGTCACTGGTTCCACTGAAGTTACGTTCTTCCCAAGTGGGAACAACAAAGCTGAAATGGCTTTTATTCTGATTTTCTGGAAGATGTCATGGGGACAGGACTTTGACTTCTTTGTCCTTCCTGGTGCCAAAGTACTGCTGCTTTACCCACAGATGTTTCAAATGTGTGAACAGATAAAAAGAAAAACTTTTCTTGGTGAGATCTGTGAGGTAGTAGATATCTGACTTGAGGCAGCCTGTTGCAAATGGCAACAAGGGAGCAACAAGCCCTTAGAAAAGACACACACAGAAAGAAAAAGGTGAGAGAGAGAAAGCACATGAAGTGACATTTTGAGAGATACTGGCTGGTGACTGCTGGTGGCTGTTACTGCCAAGGTTATAGTTTGTTTTTTGTTAAATGGTGTAAATATTGCAAGAAAGTTTCTTTTAATATCTAATCCAAATTTTATAGATGACAGGTCTGATATGGGTATTTTTTAGGATTAAGGGTACGAGCATAAATTGGCACTACAGAGAAGTATCTGCTTGTTCATCTTCTGTGGATGATTTTTTGTAGAACATAGAATCACAGAATGGTTTGGGTTGGAAGGGACCTTAAGGATCACTTAGTTCACCTCACCTGCCGTGTTCAGAGACACCTTCCACTAGACCAGGTTGCTCCAGATACAGTTTATGACAAAGTTGGTCTGCTTGTATTAAAATTCAAGAACACTCACAGCAGCATCAGGGATGTTTTGGCCCTTATTATAAATGACTTTCACTTCCCCCCCCCATTCTGTTTCTTATAAAGAGCTTTCACTTTTCTGCACTTGCTGTCAATAAGAACCTCACAGAGGGTACTCCCATGGTGAACAGTGATTTTTCCTTGTTTCTCCAAGTGAAACTGCTGGTTCTGAAAGCAAACTCTTTTTGGAGTCTTCCATTGGTCTTCAAATAAAGACCTGTGCTCCTTTAAACCTGCCCTTACATGTCTCCGTTCTGGCCAGTAAGAAATATCCTACTCCTTTGGTGGTTTTACTGAGAGTATATGTAATATCGACTTCCACACAATGTTTTGACCCAAGCCCTATTAATCTTTTAGGTAAAACTCAGCCAGCTGCTCCCAAACAACCTTTTCTGACACTAATTGTCTAAAAAGCAGAGAAAGCATGGAGGAAAGGTGGGTTCCTTCTCCCTGCTAACTTGAGATGCACTAAATAGGACTGCTCCCACCTGATTTTTGCTGTAAAAATGCTCAGCAGCAGGTGGGAAAGATAAGGGCAAAGGGCTGAAGAGGAGGGGGGAGTAATAAGTGGAAGAAAGAAAGGAGAAGATACAGGAAGACTTATTCAAGGAAAGGGGGGTGTATAAGGGTCACCTTTTCAGAAAGGAGTACAGTGTTTTCTGAACAAAAATGTGTTCTCTGAATCAAAAACTTTTTCCAGTCTCACACTTTGGGATGTCTTCACCCCTCTTGCAGTCTGCTGTTACAGCTGCTCTCATGAGACCAGGACATTTTACATGGGTGTTTAAGGATGCCAGACCTTGGCTCCTTGCTGTGGTCAATGGAAGGAGGTAGTCCCAACACTTTAGATTAGGCAACCCTCTGAAAATTTTTAAATCTATGTCTTTAGATCAGCTATTTATATACCTTAGTGTCTTTGTTTTTAATTGCATTTTTCCTAGACCATATTCTGCTGTGGTAAACAATGATAATTTTACCACACTCTCAAAAAAATGACTCTGCTATTCAGTCACTGGAAATGAGCCAGAGTTTAGTCTAAGCTTTGTAATAAAACTTTATCCTAGCCTAGGTTTTTAAAACTCACACCCAGTCCATTGTTCATCCTTCTGCTTTCGCTCCTGTTAATGTCTTTTGGATCTACTGGCCGTATTTAAGAGAAAAGGGAGAGCTAGCCAATGCAGCTGGGCAGGGAGCTTCCTATCAGACCAGTCACTTCACTAGCCATTAGAGTCCAGATATAAACTGCACCAAGATCCCCTTCATCCCTTTACTCAGAGATCTACTATCTATAGCATTTGGCTTTATTGATTCCATAGGTATTCCAGTCATCAAGAGCCTTCATGCTGCAAGACCTGTATATATTACTGTATTTTACACTTGGCAGTGCTCCCAACTCACTTTCTGTGGGTTGGCTTGGTTGTGGGGTGAGTGCATTTACATCAAATATTTTTACTCATTTTGCAGACATAATGTTTTGATTCTACCCAGAAGTACCTTCGTGGGGTGAAAAGCCTCAAATGTAGTTCTGTAGTCCCCCCCAAAAGGTTGGCTGTTTGCTTTATTCTGGTTCTGTGATTTATCATTCAGCACCCATTAGCCTGACCAGCAGCTCCTTGTATACTGTACAAATAATAAAGAAAGCAGATATGATCAGTTATGTGATGTGAAATTGCATATTATGTGATTATATGTGATGTGAATCACATGATATGTGATTTTATATCACATAAATCTTTGTTCGTGTGTCCCATCAATTGCCTAATTGATTAGACTATTACCTAATACATTATACTAAGGTGGTCCTACATTTACATTAAGTTCTCCTCCAGGGGTGTGGCTTTCAGTATTTAAATCACCACAGGTTGTGTTTGGGACACCCTGTATTTTGATTTTTGTCCAAATCTGCCTCTGGTTTATAGAAAGAAGCCCTAACAAGGTATTATCTACAGAATTTGACAGAATTTTACTGTCTTTAGATACAGTTCTTAATTGTCACGTCTTGTTTCTGACTGTTTTGACCTCTGAGGTCATTCTATCCTTTAGTCATAGGGGCCTCCTGGTCTTGATACCCTACTTTCAAACCAGTTGATTATACACTTATTCAGTCTAAAAGTTTTTAACTCTATCTTTCCACCATCAGTTCCACTTTTTCTCGTGCTCTGTTGCTTGGCTTCTGGTTCAGCATGGTCAGATGTCAACCAGGGCAGGCACAGGGCCTGGGACCTGAGCAGTGCTCTCATGTTTAGATATAACTGGTTTGGACATAACTGGTACAAGCTGATGAGAATTCCATCCCTTTTGATTTCTTTGCAAAATGGTAGCTCACATGTTTTGCAATTGTTTCTCTTTTTTATTGTTCTAAAAGCTCTTGGTATCATCATCAAGTTTTACAGTCTTTTAAATGCTGAAGTTGTGTAATACAAGGATCTTCTCTGACATAAGCAAGCTTAGGTTCATCAGTAAGTCTGATTGTGTGTAATGTTCTCTGGTGATTTATATAGAATTGCCTTAGACTTCCTGTGCTGTTGTGCAACACTTTGCAGAATAATCATATGACAGAATTTTGCCTTTTGAGGATTTAATGGAAAACATCAAACAGACTAAACATTACAATTTTGCAGGAAAGCCCTGAATGTAGCTCTTAATAACAGTTCTGTCAGCCGTGAAGAATACACCTTCCATTTACTAGTAAACATGCATTTAATAAAAAAAAAGATTGCAAACAGTGCTTAGAATATGCTAAATGGCTATTAAACAGAAGCTATTAGTAATTTAAATGTTGTGCCTTCTGTTCCAATTTGTTGCTGTTGCCACGTTCTGTTTCTTTTTAATATGCATATTTCAGTATGCTAATATTCACATAAACACATTATCCTCTAATCATCATTCAGACATAATTATTCAATACCTATTTTGATTATAATATACATTACAAATCACTTAGTGGTTTTAGAGCTAAATAAAATACAGGCACCTTGGTCTTTTTTCAGATTCTCCAATTACCTTTCAGTAAAACTCTGAGCACATTGAAAGTGGAATTTCAGTCCATTCATTGACCTGTGCTGTTCACTTTCTTCTAGTGAAACAGAAACCAACAGAGATGTTTAAGTAAACAAATAAGATATTTGTATCTTTTCTATGCTTTGCACTTGATAAGAGACACTTTATCAAAGTTAAATGTGGGTCTTGAAATCCCCTTATTAGTGCACCATGATGAATGTTCACCTTATTGTACCAAATCATTGCTTAATTGATACTAATTTAAAAGGTTAACTGTTAGTTAATTTTTTTTTTTTTCCTCAGCATCTTCTAGCCTCTGGGAGGGAGAAAGGGTTTGTTTCCATAGAGGTGCTGTTATGTCATCTATACTTTAGACCAGCTGAGGCATTTTCTAAGACATAAAACCTGAAAACTCACCCATCTCAGTTCAAACAGGTCTGGAAGGCAGAACTGATCTCTCAAATGGCCTTAGCTCAGAAACCTACTTGTGACCCTTGTTACTGTCACCCTTCCTTCTGCACCCATGTTCAGTGCTGGTTGGCTCAGTTCAGGGACAACGGTGTTTTGTGTACCACTGAGAAATGAACTGAGCTGAGGGCTTGGGCTCTTCTCCCACAGAACAAGTGACAGGACAAGAGGAAACAGCCTCAAGTTGCACCAGGGGAGGTTTAGGTTGGATATTAGGAACCATTTCTTCCCCAAAATGGTTGTTAGCCTTGGAACAAGGCTGCCCAGGGCAGTGGTGGAGTCCCCATCCCTGGAGGGGTTTCAAAGCCATGGAGATGTGGTACTGAGGGACATGGGTTAGTGGTGACCTGGCAGTGCTGGGTTAATGGTTGGACTTGATGATCTGAAAGGTCTCTTCCAACCAACACAATTCTATAATTCAGTGAGCTTTGCAACCACAAGTTCATGCAAAGTCAGCCAACTGAGCTGCCTTGCTCTTCTCCTCATGGCTGTTGAGACACACAAGTTGGATTTTCCCTTTCTCCAGACTTTGCCAGGAGATTTATGAGCTTTGGAAGGAGGAGACGGGTCTTCTGCAGGTTAGTCTCCCAGTTAATTGACTTTGTTGTAGGCTTTGATGCAATCTTTGCCTGGTGTTTTATCAAATGGGACTCCTTGTAGTAGCCTTTTCCTGGTTAAGATGTTGTCTCTTTTACATTATTTTCTTGAAATACTATCTCTGAGACCTCTTGCCCCTGTCTCATATTTCATTGTGCAATTGAAATAGGCCATGCAAAGGAAGTGGGAGTGGAGATGGGGGCTAGACACAGAAACATGCTTGTGCATAAAGCAGTTTCACACATTGCCTTGGTAAATCCTGTGAAAAATCAGATGCTGAAGTATAAAGTGTAGGGTTTATTTATGCAGGGTGTTACAGATATGCTCTCATAAGAGCTTCTGGTTATGATGTCTTCTAGTATAGACTCCCTGTTAATTTTTTGAAGATCTAAAAACTTTTTTTCATTTCATTTGGAATAGCTTTTGTTGTTCTGATTGACCAATGTGCATATATATATGTGTATTGGGTTTTGTCTGTGTTCTTGAAATAAACCTGCACACAGCATATAGCTTTGTTTGTATGCAAGAGAGACATTCTTTGCAAGACAAAGCAGGTCATGTGAATAGCCAGAATGGCTGCTGCTCTGCTCCATCAGAATGATTCCTCATCATTTTCTGCCTCTGTATGTGTGCATTGGCCATTTATGCCACTAGAATAGTAATAGTAATAGCAATTCTTAGCTCAGAATACCTCACTCAAGTGTTTAAGCTGGTTTCAGAAATAATTTTCTTGTCAGACTCATCACTGTAAAACTCTCTGATGCATCTGTATTGCCGTGTGTTGATTTATATAACGTGTCCCCCATTCACAGTGAAAACAACTCAAATGGAGAGGCCTTAGCAATAAGCCTCACTTAAGAAGTTACAGCAGGACTTAAGTGCCATGCAAGTGTTCCCACAATTTGTCAACATGGAAGTGTGTTCCCGCTAACATGGAAACAATAATAAGGATCCCTGCTGTAGTTCCTGAGGCAGGGGCTGGGATCTGTGCCTGCTTTGTGTCTGGTCCCATCTGATGACACTGACATTTTGACATCTGCAATTTTTCAGCATGTATCTTTGAAAAGTAAAACTGTTTTTTTTGTTTGTTTTTTTTTTTTTTTTAAGACTGTGCTCTCAGGGCTGTCAAAAATGCTTGTTCCACAGGACACCTACAATATATGGTGATGATGCTTTCATCAGGTTAGCATTTCTTTCTAATCATGCTGTAAAAGAATGTGTCAATGCCAGAAAAATAAAGGGAGAAGAGGAAGAAAAAGCAAGGAGGCTTCTACAGCCAGCCACAATTATGGATTTCACAGCGTTCCTTTATTTTTTTCTTGTGATGTTAATGATTCATTCTTTTTTTTTTCATTCGCTGTTAAAAAAGTTGAATATAACTAAAAATTGATCCAGGTAGAGTCTGTCTCCTCCAACCTGAAAAAAAAAAAATATAAAGAAAAGTCTATTAGTTTTATATTCTGAGTCGAATCATTTAACACATATTTCCATGTAGCTTGTCAGTAGAATTAGTCACATTTTGGTCTCACAGAAGTCTTTAGCTAAAAAGTTATTAAGTGTTTTTAAACTAATGCTTTGTTGCATATATGTATATGGAAGGTGTGCTTTGAATTAAACTGTTAATGAAACAGGAAAAGATAGTTCATTACAAAGTTAATTACAGTACTAAGAATCATAAAAAAAAAAAAAAAAAAACCCGAACAAAAAACCCCAACCAACCAACCAAAAAAAACCCCAACCAACCCAACAGCAAAAAAAAGCGATGACCTCTTGTATCAAATTATTATTAAAAAGAAAAAAAATCTTTAGTAGCACTGTCTAGAAAACTGTGCTAAGAATGATGTTTCCATTGGGAAATGAGTTATGGTGATATGGATATGCAGTAAGAGATAATCATAGCAGAATGAAAATCCATTCCTTTGAAGGAGGTTAACACAAAGCTCCTATGTCTCTTCAGTACTTACTCAAGCCTCATTTTGAAGGGTTAAATTGGAATTTAATGATGCAGAAACTGCTCCCTCTGGCTCTTTGCAGAGGAATGGATTTCAACTCCCTCAAGAATATCTCAGAACAGCCACAGCTGATTACACATCTGCAGAAGGGTGCAGACCACAAATGAAGCACGATCAAATAGTCCATAAAGATGATACTTAAGTGATACATTGAATGAGACTTCAACAACTCACAAAAACTGTGTGATTTGAAAATAGTTGAAACCAAACATGATGTATTGATTAAACATGGTTTGGTAAAGAAAGATAGAAACTTCTGCTGATTCTCTAAACTCCAGTTCAAGGCAGAATAAAAGTTTTAAGATTTCACATATGGGACTAGTTCCTTGACTTCACTCATTGGCATCATAGGGCCTTCACAGTGTCATTAGTGAGAGAAAGCCTCAGGTCTTAGTTTTATTGTTATAAATGAGAAATCTCATCTAACTCAAGAAAAACTACTCACTTTTTGTCTATAGTGTGCTGTCTAGTGAGCAAGAACTCAAGTTCTAGTTGCCTGTAGAAATTTATAGTGTGTCAAGGCACTTGAGGGATGCTTGAATACACACCCAGGGGTTAAATCATTATGGATCACCTCTGAAACAGCAACTCTATATTTTTATGATTATCCCCAGGCTCTTCTGCTACCCCGCTGTGGGGAGCAGGGTCATGACAAGCATTTTGAGCTTTCATACATAAGTGTGTATCTGCTTACACTTTGCTTCTGCTCAAGAATATGAAGAACAGAGTTTACAAGAAATTTTTAACTTTATCTAGCCAAGGTTCATAATCTAGCTCACAGCAAAAGTGAGATATTTTAAGGTCATAGCGTAGCACTGCTCTTCAGATTCCTTCAAGTAAATAATTATTGCCCAATGGTTTTTATGGGAGACAACCAAATCAATTCTGTCTTTGTATAATAGACAGTTCTCTCACAGATGAATGACTTGTTTTGCTAAGAGTTTGTTGATCTTAGATTGAAACACACGGTTTCAACATCCTCCTAGCTTGAAACAGTTATTTAGGTTAGACATTAGAAAAACTTTCTTCCCTGAAAGGGTTGTCAAGCCCTGGAACAAGCTGCCCAGGGCAGTGGTGGAGTCCCCATCCCTGGATTGGCTTCAAAGCCATGGAGATGTGGTGCTGAGGGTTTAGTGGTGACCTGGCAGTGCTGGGTTAAAGGTTGGGCTCAATGATCTTAAAGGTCTCTCCCAACCACAATGGTTCTGTGATTCTATGATTATTTACAGTGTAGACTTTTAAGAGTATTATGTAGATAAAATTTCCCTGACTTGGAGCTTAACATTCAAGATAACAACTTGGAGAAGCTGGAAGGAGACTGAATTCATTTTGAATCCTAATGAGCTGCAACAGTGAGTGTCTTTAGCAAAGGCTGGGCTGAGGAGCTGCATTGTCAAAAAAATTTCCAAGTAATGCTCACAGAATTTAAAACAAATCAGGCATGTTGATAATGAAATAAACACAAAATGAACAAAAAAAAAATATTTTTTTTTTAAACTCAGGTGTGTTTCATGCAAGATTCATCGTGAGCCTCAGAAGAGGGAAAAGATGATTTTTCTGGCAGACTAGGAACTTGTGTGGGCAGTCTAATTTCATTCCGTAGGTTAAACCTAAGAAAGCAGCTTCAGTAATGAAGTATAAGTTTCAAAGAATGAGACAATGAGGCCTTTTTCTACTAGGAGCAAATAATTAGAAAAATACCCTTTATCTCTGAACAGATGAGGAATGCAGTTTGATTTATGAGGAACAAGAGAAAGAATGCTCTAGAGAGATGATTTCTGAGTCTTATTTCCCTCTCTAACCCTTTTGCCCTCCACATACCTTCCTTTAGAGCTTCTAAAGTCTTAAACTTAATTAAAAGCGCAAACTATTTTAAAAGGTTTTTTTAACTGCTGATAGTTCTCAAAACCCAAAATGTAGAAGATACAATTTATTTATATTTTTTAAAGAAACCAACGTATAAGCAAATCCTCACTCATCGTGTATTATCATAATTCCAATTGATTTAACAGAGCTGTGATATTTACACCAGGCAAGGATCTGTCTCCTGGGATTTAGTTCTTCTCTCATTTACACTGTTTTAAGCATGCCTAACTACTTAGCATTTCAAGGGGTTACTACTGATTTGCTGCAGTGCTAGACTAAAATTAGGGTGACCTTTTCCTTGCTACAGTAAGAAGACGTTTGTTTCCTGACAACATTTCTGAATAACCAGAGGATGAGGAAGGCTGACTCTTCAGCCTCTCCAAGGTTAAAATATGGGCCATCTTTAAAGTAAGACATGAGCATTATGTGACATTTTGGTGGGAGACAAAGGTGTCTGGTAACTCGGGGTTCACTTTGAATGCCTTGTGAGGCTGACCCTGTATACATCACCTGTTCTCATTTATTTTAGCTTGTTTCCCTGGTTTCAGTTTTGCTCACAACCCTTTGTGTCATTTGCTAAATTTCTCTCCCAGTATGAATTCTTCAATAATTTATAAGAAACTTATTCTTGTCTGTTCTGGGTCTAAGTTAATTTACATGCTATTATGTTTATGCGAAGTCTGGACATTTCACATTTTGTAGCATCAGGCTGCAGAAACAGAGCTGCTTTTTTAAACAGAGCCCAGTTATGGTTCTATCTTGCTGCTCTTTTATGAAGATTTGAAAAGAAGGAAGTGAGAATTTAAAAGACAATGTCACATATAGACTTATAAAAAAAAAAAAACTTATTGAAATAATTTCCATAGGAAAATATACTTTTGGTATATAAAAGAAGTCTTCATGTTAGCTTCATATGCCGTCTTCGCTATATTCTTTAGCTAGTGATCTATTTATATCTCAGCAGGTATCTCTACATATACACACTTTCCTACCCTCAGTTCTCACATATCCCGTGTATTTTGAAGCTCAATATTAACACATTCCAGTTACAGATTTTGGCTGAGCCACCCAATATTAAGCAGATGCCATTAAGGTTTGGATTTTCAAAGACTGGTTGGAAACGTTCTGGTGTTGCTGAAACAGAAATGTAGAAGAATCCTAGTATGTGTCCACTTGGAGAGAGTCCTACTGAGCTCTAGGTTTCCACTGGAAACATGAGATAACTGCTGCCTGCATAGACTTGTGCCTTCCTTCTCACCCAGACCCCTTTCTGTGTGTTAGCTGGGGAGGAGCTAGGGACCCATAAGAGCTTCCATTCTGACAGGAATGGAGGAATATTATGGTGTTTCAAAATGAAAAAATAAAAATAAAATACTAGGATTTCCTAGAGAAGAGAAGGCTCCAAGGAGACCTTATTGCAGCCTTCCAGTATCTGAAGGAGGCCTACAGGAAAGCTGGGGAGGGATTTTTTACAAAAGATTGTAACAATAGGATAAGGCATAATGACATTAAACTGGAAGAGGGAAGATTTAGATTAGATGTAAGGAAGAATCTCATCACTATGAGGCTTGTGAGACGGTGGCACCAGTTGTCCAGGGAAGCTGTGGATTTTCTGTCACTGGAGGTGTTGCAAGACCAGGCTGGAAGGGACCTTGCACAATCTGGTCTAGTGGGAGGTGACCCTGCCTATGGCAGGGGGGTTAGAACTAGATGATCTTTAAAGTCCCTTCCAACCCAAACGGTTCTATGATTCTATAAGTTGTTCTTCGGAAAAGCAGTTCAGCATTCTATGTTGCTCCATCTCTGTCTCCATGTATATAATACAAAGACTTGGTCTATTGCTTCCCATCCTAATTTCCCATAACAGCCAGGGATGCACATTTCCTTTTATCTCTCACTGACACTCCAGAAACAACACTGCTCCTTCAGCTAATGTTTTAGTTTGAAGGGGAAGACGCTCCCTTTTCTCCAACAAAGCTGCAGAATATCTCTGAGAGCAGCTAAGGAGACCATGAGACAAGAAAGCTTGTTTGGTTTCAGACCTGACAGCTCATGCACATCAGTGTTGCTTGGATAAACTCTTTTTTTAAGCCAAAGCCTGAACAAATACTGGTTTGTAAATTGCATCAACCTACAAATAGCTCTGGGAGGCATGGTGCCTCCTACCACAAGTCAGAATAATTGCTTACTGGCTTCCTCTTGCTCTTGGGGGATAACAATCAGCTGCTTATCTCTGTCTCTAGTAAAACATCAGCACAGAAAACCTAACATGAACATACACTTGCTCATCTGCTTCATTTACCAGTTAAAGCTTTCATATCACTCCTTACTTGATGCACCACATGCAAGTCCTTACTTGCTCTCTAGGTAGTTGGACCCTTTATCTCTCATAGCACACAAAGATTTAATATTTACTTCCTTGAACACATATGAGGTTCAAGCAAAACTACAGCCCAAAACTGTCTGATTTTTTTTCCCCCTCATTTATGGAATGGAGATGGTAAAGCTTGTTCATACTTCTAAAACACTTAAGAAGCCCCAATTATAAATTATACATAGTATATAAACTGTATTTACACTGTGTTTATGTTATATTGCCATAATGGCGTAAAAGCATCCTCACCATATGAGAATCAATCACAATACGAATCATGCTCAGTGATTTTTCCAAGTGAAAAGGGTAGAACTGTATTGCAGGCTATGGGAAGATAAGATGCTAAGAACCTGATGTAGTTAATAGCTTGTGTCACTCTGGGCCATAAAATTGGATATATTATCCCTAAACCATTACAGGCAGATCTAACCCTTGTAATTTCACATGGAAATATACTTACTGGAGTAGTAATTTGTTTTGAAATCTACAGGACCAGTTAGAGACACTTCCTTTTTTTGAGATATATATCCACATTTACCCCAGTTTTGAGTTAATTATTGATTGACTGAAAGGGTAATTCAGTGACAATACTGGCAAAATAGGAATTACTAATTTCTTGAAAGCACATAACCCCATAGGAGTAATTTCAGAACTAGTTTGAAAGCAAAAACACAATTAGCCTTCAACTTGGGTAGTTCTTTTGGTTTTACCTCCAAAAATTCTGGTTAGCCCCTGCAGCTTGAGGTCATTGCTTTGGTGTAAAATGGGGGGGTTGGTAATGTATGGTATTGCCATGGCTTGCCATGATAGGCCCTGAGGATTTTCAAGTTGTTTTGCTTTCCTTTTAAAGGCTTTCAACATAACAACCGCGATATTTATACTCTTTTATTCTAAAGAGCATTTCCCCCATTCTGTGGGAAGCTGAGGCTCCTCCACGCTTGTTCCCAAGCGCATCTTGACATTTTCAAAATGAGCACAGGTCCCCAGAGGACACACAATGTGCTGAGGTTGAACAGCTGTTCCAGTTAGCAGTACATACAGTCCAATTAAATTGCACCTCAGGATTATCATAGACATAAAGTTCTCTGAAATCAGAGCTCACAAAATACCAATCCTTTACCCTGTCACCTCCACCTTCACTGTAGTGTTGTAAGAATAATTGCAATTCTAGTATTTCTATAGTAATTCTAGTATTGTATTGTGAGAAGCAGATGAATGTGCCCATATTCGTTTCTTCAACCGGCACCAGCTTTCTAATTCTGCAAGTTCCAAACTCAGAGTTAACTGTAATGGAGAGCAGTGTGCTGAATGCTATGCCACCTCATAATCAGTATTAATATCAACAGTTATTGATAAATGTGTTTTTGTGTGATTGTATGATTATAGCCATTGAAAAGTCAGTTGCATGGGCAGCTATTGAGGGTACAAAAGGGTTTTCAACAATGTGCAGCACTTTGATGGCAACAGCTGCTACTAAATGTGTATTTTAGTTTCCAAAGGGATGCTGGGCAATGACTAGTTTCCCTTGTCTTCATAGAATAGTTTGGGTTGGAATGGACCTTTCAAGGTCACCTAGTCCAACCACCCTGCAGGAAACAGGGACATCTTCAACTTAGAGTCCTGTCCAACCTGACCTGGAATGTTTCCAGGGATGGGGTGTTGACCACCTCTCTGGGCAACCTGGACCAGTGTCTCACCTTCCTCAGTGTAAAAAAAAAAAAATCTCTTCCTTGTATGCAGTCTCAGTCTCCCCTTTTTTAGTTTAAACCATCACCCCTTGTCCTGTTGCAACAGGCTCTGCTAAATTGTCCCTATCTTTCTGACAGGTCCCCTTTATCTGCTTCATCATCTTGTCATTGCTTCGTATTCTTATTTCAACACATGGGAAATATTGCCAAGAGAGGTCGTGGATTGGTCTGGGGGTGGAGGGTGGACTTGGCTCATTTTGGTCGATACTGCCATCTCAGCAGGGCTGTGTTCTGAGGTCTCGTCACGTCTGGGCACTGCTTCCAAGCCAACACAACTTTCTTATCTGCATCACAGGACGTTATGAAGGCGAGGTTTCATCTGTCTAACTATAATTATCCAGTTTGATATCCAGTGGACTCACTGAATCCACTGAATTTAGTGGCTGTACAGCTAGTTCCTAGTGGTGCCGGCTGGAATAGAATTCCTTGTTGCTGATGGGGTTTATATCTTTAAAGAAAAGCAAGTGTTCCACTGGCTTAAATACATTCTCTCTTAACCTTTAAATAAAAAGGGTTTTACTGTTTCCTGATGGAAAATGAGCTGAGACTGAATGCAGACCTTTCAATAGGTTAAATTTCTGGATTAGGTGTTTTACTTTGGTTTTCATGACTAGCCTTGATTTCTCTTATAGCATAGTGGTAAGACCAATTTATTTACATAAGGTATTTTTACAGATACTAGACCAAATGCAAAGGCCTGTAACCTTCTCATAATTCATTTCAGATGAAGAATAATACCTCTGAAATATAGGCCTTTGATTGTAATGTGTTTCTTTTAACCCATTTGTTGTCTTCTTTCTGAACTGTGATTCAGATACTTCCTTAGTAGATATTGTCTGGCATTTTACTGCATTTTCATGGAAACGGCAGCAAAAAGAGGGGAGCAGTAAAATTTAAAAATACCTCTCTGAGACTTACAGTTGTATATCTCTTAGTCTTAAACATGAATTTTTTTTAACAGTAGCTCTTTATCATTCACTCTGTCTGCCATTTTTGCACACACATACTCATACCTAGCAGGGATTTTTTAGTAGTTGTAGTTCCCTTAGGGCTGTCATGAGGACCATAATAAAATATAAGACCAGAATTATTGCTAGCATAAAGCAGTTTGTGGCAACTGAGGCTTGGTTCACAACTGATCATTGACTGGTATCCTTATGTAGCCATTTCATTAACATGGAAATGGAGGAAGTTGCCTGAAAAGGGAAGAGGAAGCAGTAGCTGTATATGAGGGGAGCTTTTCCCCCAGTACATGTCCTTATTTTGTTTATCTCAAGAGATGCAGCAGGATAATAATGGCAAAAGATCAAAGCACGTTAACTTTGTAATCTTTGTTCCACTAGATTGCTCTTGGGACTATTCTATAAAATTGTAAAGCCAAATAATTTTTAACCAGTCTACAAGTATTTTTCATTTCTGTAAAATGGTCTAGAGGAGAAAATTTAAGATATGTTACAATGAATGAGACCCTGTACCTAGAAATGACTGAAAGTTTTCAATTTCACATCTTTTTAATAACAGTACAACATATAAAAAAAAGAATAGCTATACAATGGTCACATTATACAACTTACTGGGATTTTAGCTAAATAACAGAAAGTATAGCTTGGGCCTTTGGAAATAATTTGTCTTCCCTTTACTTTCCCTTAAAATTTTCCTTTCTTTCATTAAAGAAATGAAGATCAGTTACAAGAAACAACCTACTTCACTTAGCTTCAGGTGAACACAAAGTATTAGATCTAATGTAGCTAATGTCAGCATTCAAATGTACGTACTAGAAAGCAAAACTAAAGTACATCAGGAAAAGATAAATATATATATATATATATATTCCACTATGTAGCAATATATGCCTGAAGCTAGAACTGTCAGAAAATTGCTAAAATCATCAAAAGAGCTCAAGAAAGAAAACTGGCAATGGAAATGGGGCATGGAAATAAGTATTAATGTGTTTGGAGTAAAAAGGATGTTAACTATGATGTGAGGCTCTTGAACAGTGATAGAGTAGTCAAATTGCTTGAAAATGTAGAAATGACAGAAGTGATCACTGAGTATTTCTTCTTCATCTTTGGGAAAAAAAAAATCTAAAGAAGTAAATGATAGAGGTGTTTGAAAAGATGATGATGATAAAACACTTTTTGAACCTGTGATAATTTGAGAGGATGTCTAGCACTAAATATTAAAATGATAAGCATTCTGAAAAGAGTGTGACCCTGTATCTTGTATTCAGAGGTTTTGAAAGGACTAGGCAAAAAATTCTCACAGGATCTGATCTTGGATTTCATCAAATTTTGTAATACTAAAGAAATTCCAGAAGAGAGCTAACGTTAAGTAATAATTTAGGAGTCATTAGTAAATTGTTTACTGCTATATTCAGTGCTTAGTAATGTAAACTTATGAAACTTTTATCAGGAAGTTAAAGTTATGAAAATTATACAGAATATTTTAAATACGGTTTGGATACTTAGGCATATATTGTAAGGGAATATTTAGAAATAAAAATCAAAGAATTTTATTCAGCTTCCAGCTCTTCCAAAGACTTGATTAAATGACTTCAGTGAAACATTTTCTGATAAATTACATATTCCTATTTCACCAGCTTCTATTCTCTGTAAGACCTCTTGCCAAGTTTGAATGGGGAACTTATAACACCATGGAAAAAAAGGAAATTAGTACCAAATGTGGCTAACAGGGTAATGCAACACCATAGTCCAGTCACATAAACTTTACAAACAGTTAAAAATCACACCCATGAGTTAGAGTTCCCAGTAGAGGAACTCTGCATTTTTCATTGACTTTTGATTGACACCTTGGTCTTGTGATTTAATCCTGTGTTTGTGTAACAGGAATATATCCTTGCTAAAAACAAACTGGAAGATCTTTATTCCCTGATAAATGCTTAAGATAAGACAGAAACATGGGATATGAAGAGAAGAAGAAGATAGAGAGGTGATAGTTTCTTGGGTGTTCCAGAAGCCATGTAGCATCCCCAGGTTTCCAATACAAAGTGACACCTTTAATTTACAGTTGAGCTTGGAGAAACTTTTATAGCTCTGAATTGAACTCTTTTATGTGGGCAATACAAAGACCTTATCAGAACAAGCACATTTTTTAAACCACAAAACACTTTAGGGTATATACCGTGGTTTCAGAAATAAGGTTATGAATTTACATGTAGAGAAAATACACCATAGGTTGTATCATCTGAGTCTGAATGGAGATAAGATTAAAGGTATACCTGAGGACATACATATCATGTACATTGTCCCTGTCCTATTACTCCTATCCATTCTTCACTGTAGGAAATGAATTTGCCTTGGCTGTGGAGAAAAATAGAAGATGGATATTGTAGCTGGTTAAACAGGTGTTCAGAGCAGAACGGGCAATATGGCTTATAGTTATCTTCATCTGTATTTTGTTATATTGGGTTTGCATAGCCAGATTTGGGTAGCAGGGAGTCTACAAGGGTAGCTTCTGTGAGAAACTGCCAGAAGCTTCTGTGTCCAGTAGAGTAAACACCACCAAAGACAGACCCACAGCTCACCAAGGCTGAGCCCATCTGTGACAGTGGTAACACCTCTGTGATAGCATATCTAAGAAGGTGGGAATTAAAGCTGTGCAACTTCAGCCAGAGAGAAGAGTGAGAATAGGAGAGAAACAAGCCTGTAGACACCAAGGTCAATGAAGAAGGAGGAGGAGGAGGTGCTCCAGGCACTGGAGCAGAGATTCACCTGCAGTCTGTGGTGAAGACCATAGTGAGGTAGACTGTTCTCCTGCAGCCTATGGAGGTTAATGGTGGAGCAGATACTCAGCTGCAGCCCATGGAGGACCCCATGCTGGAGCATGTGGAGGTTGTGGGAAGCCTGCACTGGAGCAGCCTCCTAGCAGGACCTATGGACTCATGGAGAGAGAAGCCTATGCTGGAGCAGGTTTTCTGGTGGGACTTGTGTCCCTGAGGGCAGGGTCCCACACTAAAGCAGTTTGTTCCTGAAGGATCGTGCCTCATGGAAGAAACCTACGCTGGAGCAGTCCTTGAAGAACTGTTGCCTGTAGGAAGGACTTGTGCTGGAGAAGTTTGTGGAGGACTTTCTCCCATGGGTGAGACCCCATGCTGGAGCAGGAATAAACTTGTTTGTATCCTTCCTGTCTCTGAAGTTACAAATGACACGAAACAACAGGGGTCTGGGGGAATGCCTCACACAGAGAGAAAGGATAGGTTTGCACTCTGTCAGCTTCCTCCATATTGCTCCCTTCTGCTGGATCACTGGATTAAAGAAGCTTCTCTTCTGACAGTGGATTTTCGGGAGCTCCTGCAAGATAATGAATGTTTATCGTTTCTTGCCATGACACCAGATAAGGCAGGCTTGCCTTGTCTTTGTGCCTATTCCAGCAGTGATAGGAACAGAGATTACAGCACGTTTTCCCTGGGGTCTGAGAACTCCCTGTCACAGATGGATTGCTTAGCCCTGCTGAAAACAGGCGCCTCTCACCTGGGAGATGAAGCTGGAATAAATAAGTCTCCAGTGACAGAAACCCACTGGATGTACAAGCATGTGGCCACCTAACGTGATTACTGGTATTCACAGGGATACCTGGAATTATATTTTCTCACCACGGTCTTCCCTTGCTGAACTTGTGCAGCATAATTAAATGAGGCAGAAGTCCTGCAGCAGGGTTTTTTTCCTGGGTTTAAAGGCTTCCCATCACATTTTGTACTAATCTAGCTATTTTTGGGAGATAAAACGTGAGTAAGAAAGCAAGGCAAGTAACACACTTATCCACTCTGGTTTTTTTCAAAAATTTTTTTCACTAAGTTTTAGGAATGACTTTCACAGCAGTAAGACCTGCAGACAAATATTATACGAAAGATGGAACCTACTTAATGGTCGTAATTTTGCTTGTCACATCACTATCGGTAGTATTTGTGCTCAAAGGAGAGTTTGGAATCTTCTGATTAATTTTTTTTTTTCCTGAATCATGAAATCAAGTCATAATACTAACATTTCAAGATCACAAACCTGCTTCTATTGGGAGACAGATCGTTGTGCCACAGTGACAAAAATCTGCCATCATATAAATAGTACAGCTTCTTGAAGTGCACAGAGTTTAGTGAGGTCCAGTTTGGTAGAGATACTCCCTCCAGCCTTATACCTGTTGGGCAGGTGAGAATATTTTCTAGCTCTGCAAACTGTGCACAGGCAATTTGTGTCTTTTGCAGAAAAACAGGCAAAGTAAATGTTCTAAGGCACATTTAATGCCTTAAGATAAGCAGCATTGTGGTGTTTCCACTGCACACATTGTCATTAATGGGAACTTCAATAGTTGCATAATATATATGTAGATTACGTCATCTGAAAATCTCACTGTGATCTGTAGTCCCAATAGTTCTGATACAGTAAATGCTAGAGATTTCTGGTAGAAACTGCTTTCCTAATGTGTAATTTTTTTCAGCCATGGAGTCAGCAATACTGTCTTCTACAGATGCTTGAGGTACATTTACTTCTCAGTCCTTATCTTCTGTTTACTTCACTGATTGATTGATTGGTTGGTCTTACATTTTTCTTCACTGCAAGTATCTCTAATGAGGTTCTGATTCATCTGACATTCATTTTGCTCAAGTTAATATCATGTATTTGTAGAGGAAATTGCATAGTATTGTGATCCTCCAGTCACATTATAAAGATCTTCCATTATCTCATAGAGGTGACTGTGAATTTTAGCAGTTCTACCCTTTAGCACACTTACTATTCATTTATGTCATCCCATAGCTCACATGTTCCTGGACAACCCCAGCAGCTCCTCTGGGATTACTGCTGAGAGTAAGGGTTTCAGGGTTTCGGGTTCTGATGTTGGTATGAGTGCCCACAGTTTTTGCCAGGGCCTTTTTTCTAAACTTAGTTTAGCTGTATCCTTTTGTCCTCCTTATGAAATGCTAATTTGCTCAAGTGTATAAATTTCAGCTTGATTTAGCCCTATCAGGTCTGCCACAGCAATAAAACTGGCATGTTTTGAAGACTAGAAACATGCCTTGGAGTTGCTTATATTTGCACAGTTCCCCCCTTTCCACAGATACTGTCATAGCACATCTGCTGAATTCCCTAGCAATCATCTATTGAAAGGCTCTGGGAAAGGAAATACTTTTTCTGTGAGGGTGACCAAGCATTGGCACTGGTGGGCCACACAGGTTGTGGAGTTTCCATCCTTGGAGATATTCAAAAGTCATCTAGACATGGTCCTGGGAAAACTATTCTAGGTGTCCCTGCTTGAGCAGAGGAGTTGGACCAGCTGACCTCCAGAGGTCCCTTATAACTTTAAACACTCCATGAAGCATTTTTGCTCTACTAGCATTCAAGTAGGACCTGTGCCTTGACTTGAACATTGGTTTGCTTGTAAAACCATGCAGTCTCCTTGTGTTTCCTGTGGGGCAGTTTGTCCGGCTTCAGCTGACAGCCGGGAGGTAGTTGCACAGCATCTGTTACAGCAACGATTGTGTCTGAAATGGATTGTGAGGTCTTACACAAGCTCTAGCTCTGGTATTTTTGTTATCCATAAACAGCCTGTGCTCTGCAAATAGTTGGAGGATACAGGATTGTGCTCCAGTGCAGAAAAGTGCAGCAGAAAAGTGTGATATTTTATGCCTAATTAAGGCTGTTGAGTTCTTACCTCAGTTGTATAGGAACGTTACCTTCTTCTAATGGTGCACTGCCAAACGTTTGGGGAATTTCACAAACCTTTAGGATTAGGATCCTGAAATCCAAAAGAAGTTTTTTACCATAGGAATCTATTATATTGCATGACTTCAAGCCAGCCTCTTCCTATTTGCCTGGGTAGTCTTGCTGAGCATCTCTAGATAATTAGGGATAATTACCTCTAGCCTTTGACAGCGTTGCAGTATTTCATGACATTCTGTAGCCCCCCTGCTTTCCTCAACCTGTTTATTCTGTTCCAAGCCTTTTGAGAGACAATTGACAAGTTTGGCTAAGTCTATTTGCTGGCTGAGCACAGGAATGGACAAAAGCGTTGCTGGAGAAGGTTTGACTGATGGGATAAATAGAGAGAACACTGCTGAGACAAATGAAGAGCTGCACCGAATATCACTAGCTCTCTTCTTTTTGTAGTGTATACTGAGATAGCAGCAGTGGGGCTAGTGGAAAGCAGCAGGAA
>NW_008584961.1:38806-85874 GCF_000691845.1 Merops nubicus
ATAATTGCTGCATCTGTGGTTTGTAGGAATGAGGCTAGATAAACTTTTTTGAAACACAGCAGGCCAGCTGCTAAATCACTGTAGTTTGTCAATGAGAGGTCATTCAAGGGAAGAAAAGCATAAGTTGGAGAATTAAATGAAATAAGACAAATGCAAGTAATTCACTGAGAGAAGAATTAAAGTCTGTTAAAATCAGACGAGAAACATTAAGATTGAAATATATCAACACTTGCCTTGTGAAAGAATGCCACGTATCTCACCTATGAAGAACTTTTGCACTTCTTGATGCATACCCTGGAGTTTCAAAACGGTCCTGAAAGGTATCACCCCAACTTCTAAATGCTTGTTTCACCTTCAAACCATAATTCATCCATCTCTCTCTTATGAACTATGGATTACCAGTTAGTGGCATGCAAAAGTTGAGATGTTTTTATTTGATACCAAAGGAGAATAGATATTCCCACTGGAAAACGAGCAAATGAGAGTTCATCTGCACACCTAGGGGAATTCTGGCCATGCACATTTAGGAAACATGAATTCACGGTGAGGCAGGTGTGGCATGTTGCTGTTTCAAGCATGACATTTTGGAATGACATTCCAGAAAGGGTGGTGGGATCAAGTCAGTTTAGATACAAGCTAAACAATTCTTACAAGGACTAGTAGAGTTGGGTTGCTTTTGACACCTGGGAACTGCCTTAGATGACCCAAAAGACAGCTTTTAGTCCCCTGTAGCTCTGTCACAGTCAATCTTAGCAGCATTTGCCAGAAAGAGTCACCAATTTGTGGCTTTGTGAAGAGTCTTGCACTCAGTAGAAGATACCATTCTTGTGGCAGCACACTTGCACGTTTAGCAGCTTGCTCTGCACACTGTACACATTGTTCTGCGTCTTTGTTGGCAACTTTCTAGTAAATCACACGTAGTTACATATACACACACACTTTGAGAATTTCATTCTCCATTCGGTATGAGGATGCTGGAAAATCATCAAAACCAATGGAAATTTGGGGCTTTATTTCTGCAAGAGAGTGGCCAGATACTACAACATATGTAATCGGCAGGATTTAAAGCAGGATATTGCTATTTTGTCACCAACCTCTAACTGTAGTTATGTTCTTCTGTGTTTGAGAATAATGTCAGATCACTCATTATTTTTAATCAACATGTTCTTATGTGTCTAAATGCCCTTTTAACCTACTATCTGTATGCCATGTATGTGTCACTCCCTGTTTAGGGGAGCTGGGATCTGTTCATATATGATTACCCTTACTTCCCTGCCCTATGGATGCACACCAAGTACACTTCTACAGCCACATTGAGCCCTGCTTTTTACATTCACTTTAAGAACTTCAGCATTCATATTTCTAAAGTGGCAAAGTAACAGGACATGTCAGCCACTAATATGAATTTGGGCATTAACTCAGCGCCTTTCTCTTCCCAGTCCACCAATAAGCCGATAATTCATATTTCAATGAATTTAGTACTTCTCCTCCTTTTGTTCTTTTCTTCACAGAAACAGGAAAAGCTTTGAGAGACAATTCAAAAAATTCTGTAAAATATACCCCCCTATTAGAAGTTACTCATACAATAAACTGTGTTGATGGATTACTTTAGGTAACACAAGGTCAAAATAATTTGTCACACTGCTATTCAGTCCTATTCTTCTCTTTCTTTTAATGGGAGAGGTTAGAAAAAGGAAACAGTTGTCCTACTTTTTGTTGATAGCAGCTGGGAAGAGGATGCTCCTGGGATGCTGTATACGTGTCCAGGCTGCATGATCAGATATTTGACATTAAAATATGGTGTTTGAAAGAAGATTAAAACCCAAACAAACAAATTTAGTGTAAAGGGCTTTCCACATAGAACCACTGGGGACACGTCCAGCTGGTCACCTGGTTCTATAGGAATTAGGAGATGCAGGCAGGTGTTTGCCAGTCCAGATCTTTCAGTATGTTTTGAGAGCTTGCAGGACTTCAGCATACAGCAGGCAGAACTGCTGGGAGCATTAGATATTCTAAATTATACAGAAGAATGAACAAAAAATACCTTTGTATTTATTATTTTTTCAATAATAAGCTTGGACATCTGCTTTAAATGTTGCTGCTTTAGGTTTGGTGGGCTGTTACTTCAGTTTACCTTCTTAACAGCAGTGTAGTTTGGCTCCTCAATTATAATGTCATGAACAGTCTCACTTCACTTGCCACAGAGGAGTGAGTTGGGGGATGTTTGGGAGGATGAGACAGCTCTGAAGGGAGAAGAAAAAGACAACAGTAAAGACTATGGAAGAGAGACAGGTCAATTTGATATTCATAAAGTATCTTTCCCTCTTATCAAATTAAAAATCGCAACAGCCTTTTCAGGGTGTGGAAGCAATGAGTGCATCCTTGTGCACCACAGCCACCCTCCATGGCCAAAATAACGCATAAGGTGGAGGGATATTGTTCCTATTCTGTAAACAGGCAAGAACATTCCTGTTTTATGTGACAACTTGACATGATCTAGTATCAGACAGCCTTCTTGTCACACCCACGTGCAATGAGGAAGTCAAAGGATCCGTAATTGTCTGTAGTATGCTTGAACTTGGCATTTGATAGCAAATGAATGAACTGAAATGCAGGGATCGATTTAGATGTGTCATCAGACATTTGACTTGTTTTTCCCTTGTGCTTCTGGTGAATCTAAGCAGATACAGTTGCTTGTTCTATTTTTGCATAGCTAGGACTCACGAGAGGCACTAGAGAGAATTTTTCTGGGGAAAGAAAGGAAAAGCTCTTCAGGCAGACATCTGAACTCCATCTCTGCTCTAGATAGAAACAGGCTCTGTACTGTGGCTCAAGTTAAGGGTAACAGGCAGCACGTGATTTTTAATACTTTTCTGTCTTGGCTTAATACTTTGTTTTGCCTGAAGAGATGGTGATTTACATGCTGCTTCTTTGGAACCACAAACTAAACCCTAATTGAAGATGTACCAACCTGTGGGAAACCTTATGTTTCACAAGATCTGGCATGAATCACTTCACGCCATTTGATGTTTTATGCCAAAGCTCATAGCAAATAACTTGACTTCGTTGAAGTTGGACTTTGAACAAACTGTCCAACTTGTCCAGCTCCTTGTGAACATTGAACATGTGTCTTCCTAGTTATGGAGAGTTCCATCTGGTTTAATTTCTATCCTCTTTTAGAGCCTACATTAAAACCCAGGGGATTATACGGCCTCAAAGGGTCCTTGATGTATTTCGTAAGAGTAGATGGTTGTTCTTTGTTAAAAGGAGCACATCATTTATCTATTAGAGACTGTTATATCTGTTTGCCTTACATGGATTTCAACCCATCTCATGCCTTGCAATCTGGGTGCCCATCCCAGCCTCCCTCCCTTCACAGCCTCATAGTCTGTCCATCCATGCTGGGGATGGGTTGGGTACAGATCCTGCAACAAATGTTCTCAGCTTTTCAGCTTTGTCTTTTTTTTTTTTTTTAAGAAGTTTTTTTTTTTGGTCTGTGTAGCATCAAAATCCAGGAGGGATCTAGGGATCTAGGGCTGTCAGCATTGTTGTTACCAAATACTTATGTTACCAATTACCTCCTTGCCTTACCTAGTATGCCATGAGAATTCAAAGTAGCAGTAAACACATTTGTTTCTCACTATTAGTCACTGTGTTTTACTCCACTGTTCCTTAAGTAGTGATGGAGGAAGCCTGTAAAGGTATGGATATTTATTGGATGTCTTCAAACATGCCAATAAATGAAAAACAACCCCAACATTACAATTATGAGAATTTAATATTTGAAGGTACGAAAAGATATAATGGTGTGGCAAACAAAAGCTTTCCTTTGGATTAAAGCCACTGCATATGTAGCTTGATATAATTACAAAGATGACAGATTTTAATTTGCTTTTCCCTTTTCTTTAGTATCTTTCAAATTTGTATTCATAATAAGATGGAAATCTTTCAAGATCTTTGACCTATAACCATGTCTTACACTGTCTTTTGCTCTATATGTGCTGGCATTTAAATGAAACAACCAAGGGAGCCTTAAATGCCATTAGAAGCATGTTCATTCCAGCTGTTTGCAGGATTGTATAGGTCAGCCAGCCAAGGGGCTTGACTTTAGTGTTTCAGGATCAGTTACAGCTTCATTGGAGGGTTGAAATTCAATCTTAAATCACTGTGCTGTAGCGAGCTGGCTCTACGGGGTTTTATTACAATAGTTGGCTTCTTCCTTATCCTGGCTACCCATAGCCTGTAACTGCATTTTTATTGTGTCAGGTTGGTACAGATGTAGCAGTCATCCCCGGGTGTATCACACTGGCATCCAGAGTGTTCTGGGAAGTGGAACTATTTGATGCCACTTTTTATACCACTGCAGTCAGGAGACCCCGTGGAATAAATATTAACCAACTCTTCTTCCACACTGATGAGATTCTTAAATAATTTACTGTTGCCTTTCAGAGCCAGGTCCTGCAGCCTTGATGCAGTCACAGCTCATTTTGACTTCCATGGGAGTTTTCTCTGAGCCAAAACTGGAGGCTCAAGCTCAGTTTGGTGAAAGCACCTCATATCAACACTCTCATATTAAATTCATCACTCAAAAGTTTCCTGCACATCAGTGGGGTAGCTGCAAAACTTTTCCAGTATGCATAATTAGGAAAACATTTTTCCTTTAAAAACTACATTTTATTTGTGCCTACATGACAACTTTAAATAGTGATATTAGAATATATAAGTATTTGCTAAGATGTGGAGAAAATGAGCTAAGGAAGAAAACTTGGTTGGAACTAGATGATCTTTAAGGTCCTTTCCAACCCAAATCACTCTGTTTCTATGGTTCTGTGATCTTATCGTTACATTTATAGATTTCTAAGGTCTGGCATTTATTAGCTCTCTTTATTATACTGTGGACCAAATTCTCAGATGAGAGCAACTTCTTTGCCAGTTGCTTAGTGGTGGCTGGTTCTGAGACAATAGTTCAGTATACTGGCTTTTAAAAATAATTGAACATATACTGCTCACTACTCACCTGTCTTTTCCCTTAAGCAGTTATGGAAAAACTGCTGGTAAAATATTGATGAATGACATGGGATTTTTTTCCTCAGAAAA
This sequence comes from Merops nubicus, assembly GCF_000691845.1. Lineage (NCBI taxonomy): Eukaryota > Metazoa > Chordata > Aves > Coraciiformes > Meropidae > Merops > Merops nubicus. The sequence goes on from NW_008584961.1 coordinate 43,904, forward strand.
ATCACTTTGAACTATGTTGCTAAAATATGTCTTCTGCAATATTATGTGCTATCACTAACGTCCTTCTCCACTGAGCTCACGCAGCAAAGCGCTTACAAGAATGGTGGAAAGACCATTACTTCATTCAGAATAATTTTCTTATGAGCTGAACAGTTAATAAGAACAACATTCACTGTTGAGAGGCAACGTAGACTTTCCTTAGAGGAAGGGTTTTTTTTGTTTTGGTTTTTTTTTGTTGTTTTGTTTTGTTTTGTTTTTTTGTTTTTTTTTCCCTTTTCCTTGTTTCTATGCTTTGGCCTTCACTAATCTTAGCTAGTTTTTTTACTGAACTTATTCAGCATATATATTTCTTTTGTTTTATTTTTTATCCAGTCTTCCAGCTGCTCAAGTGACAGCCACTTACCTGTATATCTGACCAACACTGCAGAGGCACTTTTGATATGAGATCATCAGGGTTTTTTTCTTCTTTGACACTTACTTCTCAGAAAGTTACTGGTTTCTCTTTTGCTTCATGAAACTGAGCTTACTATAAACACCAGTGATTTATTCAGAACCTTCCTTGAAATTCAGTAACCTTAATGCCATATAATGTTATAAATGTATTTAGGGATTGCCACCTTAAAATCACATAAAAGCTACAATTTCACACAGATAAGTGAATTCAGATCATTAAAAAACTAATAGGAATCTCATCTGTGGTCTGATGGTTCCTTTAACTGTCACCAAACACAAAAAGAGTGGTTGAAGTAAAATGTTAACATTCCATTGTGAGACAGACTACAGTCATGTTTGGTTATGAAGCCTCTATTGAAAGGTGGTAAGTCACAGGTAGGGAGGCTGTGACCTTTACCTGAGGGACAGTAACTTCCTAAATACTGTTCTTCAGCCATGGGTGACCATCTGACACCACCCTGCCACTGCAGATTTAAATGTTCTCCTCTCTGTTACAAACCTGGCACTTCTCTCATGTCAAATTTTATGTTCCCTCTCACTAAAGTCAAGCTGGTCAGTCTGGAATTACAGTAAGAGTATAAAAAAAAATACCAGTCAGTCTTTGATGCAAGTGTTTTTTTAGTTTGTTTTTTTTTTTTTTTAAATTTTATGTTCCCTCTTACTAAAGTCAAGCTGGTCAGTCTGAAATTACAGTAAGAGTATAAAAAAAAAAACACCAGTCAGTCTTTGATGCAAGTGTTTGGTTTTTTTTTATTATTATTTATTTTAACTTTCTTCTTGCCTCACATGCTGTTTTTCTGTTAGAAATTCTGGATTTTTACCATTTGGTAAGTCAATCTTTTACTCTCCAGTGCTAGAGTTTTAGACAGACTGGTTTGGTAGCTTCTTGATGTTGTTTCCCCTTAAATGAGAAAGTGTGTATTCTCCAAAATGATGTAAAAGTGTGATGTGAACATTGTGCATTTTCCCCAAGGTTTTACAAAAATCTCAGTGGAACATCTGTCTAAAAAAATGAAATACATGCCTAAAAGCCCTGGAATGTGAAGACAGGGTTTAAGTCAAATGTGGCTAGTGTTAAAAATGACCTTGATCCAAGGTCTTCTCTATTCTAGCTGAGGACCCAGACTACAACGTGGTGTAAGAGGCTCCCACTGCTCCTCTCCTGCTTTGGCGTTGCCCTCTTCCTTCTGCTGATGTGGAGATTTTTTGAGGTGTGCAGCAATCTGGACAGAAAAGTAGGAAAGAAGGATGGAAGGAAAGAAGGAAGAAGAGAGATAGGTGGGATGGGGTGGGAGGGAAAGGTGAGTGCAATACTGAGCTCAGCAAAGGTGTCCTGGGACTTCAGAAGAGAAATCACTTAAAGCTCCATGTGGAGGTTCCTGTAGGAGGCTTTGGAACCAGTTCAGTTTTTAGCAGTTACATCTACTAAAGTGGACCAAACTGTCTGTAATTCAGCACGGCATGTTGGAAACTAGTGGTGATGGTAAAAGGAGCAGAAGCCTTCAGAGATTCCTCATATCCAGGAAAATCTGAAGCTACAGGTTAAATTTATGGACATAAGATGAAGCAGAGAATTTTGGAGAAAACCTCTTTGTCCTTAGGAGCTTTAGTTAGTGTGGACAATGAGCTGTGCCCTGGAACTTCTCTGATAATTAGTAACAATGTCAGCCAACTTTGAGTCTCACATGCATAATTCAAAGGTTTCAGATAATTTCTTGAATTTAGAACATGAATGCTCTGGACTGTAATTTTTGGATTCACTGTTTTTTGTATACTATTTGCATTTTTGAAAGCTGGGGAAGCAGTGTCCGTTTGAGAAGTCCTAATAGCTTGTGTCTTTATTTCCTAGGTTTTTAACTGCTTTTATTTCAAAACTATACAGTTTTACAGCTCTGTAGTTATTATGTATTTAATGTTATGATTGAAGTTAGATTCCCTGAATACCAGTTTGTTAGATATAGAATGGATATTTTTCTGGTTATTATAATATCTAGGAAGTTTTTTACATAACAAAATGAAGCAGCTTTTTAATATTAAATGAGAGAAGATTACACTTTCCCAATTTTGTTAACTCAGTAATTTATAGGGTATCAAATTTGCAGATATTTTAATAATTTTAATATCATTAATATTTTATTTAATATTAAACCATGTTATGTTTTTATATTTATATGAAACGTCTTCTAGGACTTCTTCTGTCTAAAATGATCTGCTACATAGGAAACCTCTTTTTCTTAGTCCAGTGACTCTGTGATGGGCATAGATCTATTTATTAATTTTCAATTTTATAAATAGTTTCAATTAACATATAAAACTGACTGTTACCCATGAAGTTTCTGACAGAAGAGAAAACTGAGGTTTTTACACTCATTTTGAAAAGTTGACTTTTTAACTCCGCTGTGGTGTCTCATCCCTCAGACAGCTTCTGATCTGTATTTTGAAGTATAATGGGAACTGAGCCATAAACACCTGAAAGGAGGTGTTAACTCCAGAGGGGACATTTGTTGCAGTCTGCTCTAAAAAACGTTTCTCAATCTCTGTATTGACTCAGACAATCTTGGTGACTTTTTTCTGTAGATCCTGTGCAGAATTCACCGTAAGCAGCATATGGGGCATTAACACTACAGCTGCCCTATTTGTTCTGTTCGAGATGTTCCAAATGTGCTGGAAGTCTGGTGGATGCCTCTGTCAAAGCTCAAACTTCAAACAGATTCGTTTGCCTGAACTTTTGACTGCTCTTAACTCTAAAGAGCTCATGCATGGCCACAAGAAAAAGTTCAGTGTTATGTGACTTTTAACACAGCCCAGTCTTGTAGCTTAGTATCTTTTCCTCACCCCTTGCAGAAACAGGGGCATGGGGAATGTTTTGGTAGTGTTAGTGAAACGAACAGGTGTAAGAACAAGACAAATGTGACACATCTTCATAAAGTGATCTGATACAGTCCCACTAGAGCATTTTGCTGCTAGTCCTACTCTCCCGAGTTGTGCACTTTACATTACAAGATTGTCGGTGCTGCTGATGACTAGACAACAAAGGGCTCCCTTGGCAGCAGTAATAAGAAGTATTATGTCTTTTTTTCTGAGTGTTAGTATGATAAGGAAATGCTATTTCCTATCAGCTTGGGTAGACTTTTATAAGTTCTCATGAGAACTTTCACACAACTGGACATAGATTCCACTAAAACCAGACCAATTAATTTGCCAATACTGAAACCCTCCTCTTTTATTTGCAAGAAAAAAAATTGGGGTTTTGTTCCACTTTTACATTAAACATTAAGAAAACAATATTAAACAGCAGTTTATGATGGACAGTCCCAAACTATGTTGTCTTAGTTATCACAAGTAATGGAGGTGCCAGCCTCTCCCAACATGGACTTGTTAGGAAAGTGATATGACAGTAAACCCGCAGAAGACCTCAGTCACACTGACTCCAGCCTTGAGCTCCTCTACCCTACCAAGCTGATATCTGTCTTTTAGCTATGGGAGGTGTTGAGCCAGCTAATTTTGGGAACCTCTACCTTGCCTTCAGAGTTCTGTTTTTTTGGCTGTTTTGATGAAAACAGGAACTGTCTTGGGAAACTCTTAGGAAAAAACCTAGCCTCTTTGTCATGAAAATGTTTTTGGTGAAGCAGTTCAATGTAGTCACATGTACATAACTCCAAATGAAACTGTGTCACAATGTCTGCTCCTTTCTGGCTGCACCACATGGCATAGGCAAGTCTGGTGGCCACTTGTGGCTACTAAGATTTTGGATCTGTGCCAGCACAGTACTGGCTCTTCATATCTGCATGAAAACAGCCTGTGATTGTGCACAGCTCCCTGTTTCCCTCTCTTTATTGTAATGATTTCTGTGAGGTGAGCTACCTGGGTCTCAGACTGGGTTAGGAACTTCTTTTATTCGTTCACAGGGCTAAAAAAGTCTGTAGCCTTCACCTCTGCCTGGGGACTCTGTTGGGTGAAATACTAGACATAAGAACAGAAGCACTTTGATGCTTTCGTTAGTCATTGTTATATTGCTCATGGTATAGAGAAAACAGTCTGTTTCCTCTGCTGTTATGAATTAGTAGGTTTGTAACTTCCATCTGTGCTCTCTGCAAGAAGTTTTGGTAGTTTCAAAGAGTAACAATTTGAGCAGGACAGGCGTTCTCCCTACCTCTTTCTCTTTAGGTTTTATATTTTTCTCCCCATTAATGTATTCAACGGGCTTTAGGGATGGGACAAATATCTTTCTGTTAGATACAAGAGCAAAATAATGTGACTTAGCTGCCCAGGAAAGTCTCTCTGCATAGCTCAATGGTGAAAGCCCTTCTCAGTGGGGAAAGAATGGTGCTGTATGTTTGACGTCCTGCTCCCAGGATTCCTTTGGGGGATTACATGCTGTCACTGTATATAAAAATAAAGAGCCCTGAAGGCAAGAAATAGAAGCAGCTCTCCCAGTCCCAGATAAGTGCCGTAAGCAGTTGGCTATAGACTCATGTTTCTGCTTGTGCTCTCTTTTTGACTCACTAAGTACAAATTTTTATTTTATGGCCAATGGCACAGCTTCAAGGATGAGCCCTCACCCCTCCTATCCTAATAGACAGAGGAAGGAAGAGAGGAATGGCTACCTCAGTAGGCAGCAGGAGAGGAAACTGAGCCTTATTTCTCTCTTTGTTACAGATGAATTTAACACAGTCATCCATAAAAAGACCAAGTATTTTTTATCTGTGTATGCCTATCTACGGTGCATATATGCATTCGTACAATCATCTTTGGGAAGATGCTTGTGGCCACTCTGCTATTTTGTGGAAGCCCTGTCCTACTAGACATGGTCACAGCTTGCTTGGCAGATATCAGTGAGGTGCACATGAAGGCAAATTTTGTATGTGATCAATCTGAGGCATGAGCTGAGTACCAAGCCTGTTGAGGTGGATCGTTTGGCAAAGTGCAGTGGCTTCAAGGACATTGCAGTACTATGTCTTCCAGGCATTTAAGGTGCTGATATACATGGCTATGAAAATTGCTCCTAATCACGGAATAGTAGGGGTTGGAAGGGACTTCTGGAGATCATCTCACCCAACCCCCCTGCTCCAGCAGGGTCACTCAGAGCAGGTTGCCTAGGATCATGTCCAGGTGGGTTTGAAATCTTTCCAGAGAAGGAGACTCCACAGCCTCTCTGGGCAGCCTGCTCCGGGGCTCGGGCACCTTCACATGAAAGAAGTTTTTGCTCAGTACTGCCTCTGCTAAGCCCTATGTTCTCTGCACCAGCAAATCCACGTGCCTGGGGGGGGTGAAGGCAGGCAGTGACAGGCCATTGTGGTGCTAGTGAGCTGCTATGGTCCTCCATCGTGTTAACTGGACTCACGGTGACCAGCCATCTTCCCAGAGAGTTCCCCCATGCTCAGGGACCATTCTGAGCAGGCAGATATGTCGTCTGCACACAGGTGCCCTGTTTCAGAGCTAAGGACACTTCACCAGAAGCAATCCTAAGCTAGCTGCTGTCAGCACTCGGAGCATCATAGGACACAATTTACTGGTATAGGTGGAGACTTAGGCTACAGAAGCATTTCAACGAATGCCAGGGCAGAGGTGACTGATAAGTAGATTCTAGTCTGATTTGGCAACTCCATCCTCTGCTCACTTGGGCTTCAGGAAGAAGACACATTGTCTCTGAAAAATGGTGGTCTGTGAATTATTTAGGTGCGTTGTTGACCCTAGAAGATCTCCACTTGTGGGAATGGAATGGGGTCTGGCTCTGGTTATGGATGTCATAAATATCTCCCTGTGTGATACAGGACAAGACTCTTGGTACGTTGTTGTTGATACCATAAACTGTGAGTTATGCCTATGTCAAAGAGTTTGTGAAACTCTACCACCTCACACGTGGGATTTAGTGCACCCTTGTACTGTGTGACATAGCCTGTGGCTTAGGGGAGCTACAAACAGGGCATTGCCAAATGTGAGCTCACTTGAATTGCCTGAAGGTCTTTTAACATTAGTGAGTGGTAGCAAAAGCAAATTATTCTGATGTGTTCTTAGTGAAGTCACAACTAGTCCATTATTGTGATGCTTGTGAGTCTACTAGAAGATGAAGACGTTATGAGAACATCAAGGTCATTGTTGTGTGCCACATGGGTCTAGGAAGGTGAGAACCACACCATTAGGCACTGAAATTCCATCTGAGGTCCATGTGAATATGTAACTTTTTAGATTAGGTCATTAACTTCTGTAAATCTTTTCCATGTCTAGGGAAGAAAACAAATTACTGATCCAGATGGACAATGAGTTAAAAGAAGAGGGGGCAGAATGTGACAGAAACAAGGTAGTTGGTTATGTGATGTGAGCCAACAGCTTCACTCACATGGGAGTGGTGTTCCCCCTGAGATTCACCCTTACCTACAGAAATGGATAAAAACATTTCTGTTAAGATAAGAAAGTCTTACTTGTCCAAGAAGATAATAACATTTTAACATCGTCTGCTGTGTGATAATTTTCCATTTCTATATACTGGTCCAGATGTTTAGCTGATAAAAGTTGATGTAACTTCACTGATTGCAGAGAAGCTGCACTGGGTTGATGAGTCAACCTTTGCTCATATAATTGTTTAGATTTATTTTATTTATTAACCTCAGCATAGAGAATGTGAGGTTTATGACTGCTGAAATGGATGATTTTTGTACAGAAAAGATGAATTCTCCTCTCAGTGATACCTAACCCCATCTTGTAGGTGGGGATTGAATCTGGTCATTATGTGTAAAATAAAATGTCTTATGTGAAATACCTACATATGATAATACTTTGGTTGGTATTCATAGGGCCATGCTTACACCATCTGTTTCAGTTATAAATATTTTAAGTGCATGTTTCAGTAAATTTTAGGGTTTGTAACGTTGTAGTAAAATAAGTAGATGCGTAATAAATCCTAGCAAGCACAGAATCTCCCATGTTTCTCAGTAGGATTCTGTTTAGCTGCTCAAAAATGTCTTGCCATGGCTGCAAAAATGTTGAACCAAGCTTATAAACTTCCACAAGTGTGCTGCTAAGAAAGTTATTTTAGCATCTTTAGAACTATAAACTGGATCGTCAAAAATTTGTAGCAAATGTTTTTGCAGGAGAACTTTAATCTGGCTTTTTTTTTTTTCCCTTTTCTGCTTAACATTCAGAAATGCAGAATTACTTAAGAACCACATGCTGATGCAAGGATGAAGGTTGATGCTTCTTAGAGTCCTCCATTTCTGTGAAATCCACCCCCAAAATGCCATGAGGACAGTATCCAATAGCCACATCTGGGACATCTCTGAGCCTGCTCTGCACTTTTTGGCCAAAATCTCTCTGCTTTAGGACCAGATTAAGGAGCTTGCAGTCAAGTGTAGTTGAGACTGAATCTGTGAAAAACGTGACATGGGGAAGGGAGGGAGTGTAATGATACTTCAGTAACAACAGTAAGGTTATCATGGCTTTGCTCAATCTAGATGGGCTTCTGTTTAAGACAATGTGTTTAAAAATATATTGCCAAGCTTTAGAGCTTCCAACATGCAATAATAAAATAAAACTTGTCTGCATTTGGTTTGTAGAGGAATTTTTGTATTATATGAGAGTTTAAAAAATATTTTCTTAGAAGTTTTTTCCAAGTGGGTTTTTTTTTCTTTAGAAGGTCTATATGTTGACTAGTAGCAAAGATGACACCCAGGAACCATAGTTTCAGAATTTTGCTGTACTCTTCTCTGGTGAAGCCTGGTACAAATAACAGAATGTCAAGTGTTCTGTCTCACCCATAATTAAAAAATGGATGTTCTGTTTATGTGTTTTCTTACAGCTGGCAGCATTAGAGAGACAGATCTTTGACTTCCTTGGTTTCCAGTGGGCTCCTATCCTTGGCAATTTCCTACAAATCATAGTTGTCATTTTGGGTTTGTTTGGAACCATCCAGTTTAGGCCTCGATATATAGTCGTGGTAAGTCTCATTATTTATTTTTTTAAATTGATTTTAAAACCTGTTATATTACAAAGCAGAATTTTTCTTGGTTTCAAAACAGCAGATGTTATTTCTATAGAAACTTTAGAGGTCTCCATGTCTTCTTGTAAATTTAGGACTATGAAGTAGCATTTCTGAGATTTTGGAAGCTATCAAGAATGGGTGACCTAGAGAAAGTGCTGCCAAAATTATCATCATTATACAGTTCTTAGTAAGATTTTTCAAATAATTAAATACCTGGATGGATCATGGGAACATCTACATTTTGACTGCATAAATGAGGAAAAGAAATACAAATTGTTCTCCTCTTTGCAATAGACAAGAGGAATCAATGGCTATTAAAAAGAAATAATAATATTTGTAATGGTTGTTATATTTACCTCCATCTTCTTAAACAGATAGATGCAAGGATTGTAGAAATTCCTTTTGTCCTGTGATCCATGGGCTCCATGGAAGTTTCCTTCTCACTTACATCTCAGTTACTTGCCAAGACCTGTATTTACAGCCTTGCCCCTAAATTGTTGTAAATCATCTGTGATACTTGTAACTTGAAGCTTCACAGATTTTCTTCCTATGCACTCAAAACAGCCAGGAATAAAAAAAATTCCAAAGCTGAAAAGGAGGCTGCCTTTTCCTCTCCAACAGTCTTTTGAATGGATGAATATTATGTCGTTACCTGGCAGTGTCTGTGTCTAGGACATTTCAGTTGTGCTGTCAGTAATGGAATTTCAGAGGCTAAAGTCTGGGTTTTTTTCCTCACAAAAGAGTGAAATAAATGTCTAATTGAAAAAAAATCATTAAACAAATACTTAAAAAGCTCCATCTTTTCTAGCCAAGCCTGGAATCCTGTAATTCTTTGTCCTGTCTTAAAAGAAAAAGGGAACAAATGTACCTAGAGCTCTTTGTACTCATATTAGCTAAGCTCCACAAGCAGACTATTGTAAATGGATTGATGTAAATAGCATCTGATTACCTGTGGCTGGAGAACTGGGCAGTAACATATACATATCCATATATTGATGACTCACCTTTCTGCTTTGTGTTCTCCATTTTACACATAAAACATCAGAAGCAAGGGAGGTAAACATTTGTAAAATTACGTAGGAAATTTGAGTCTGAAGCGTGATGCCAAAAAAATCTTTTGCCCCTTGGGTTCTGTATTGCTGTTCAATGGTGGAAGCTCTAGTTTTCAAATTAAACACAACAGATGTTGACTGTTTCTCTGTCTTTTCCAATGTAAATGAACATTTAAGACTATATTAAAGTCAAGAAACACCTCAACAAGATTCTTTATCCTCAAATTTAACTGAACTCACATTCTGATTTCACTTTAAGCATATATTTAAGAGGTCAAGCTCTAGTAGGTGCAAATACTCACTACTTGGGAAGGTCAAGGCTTTAGAACAGCTTCTATCCTTACTAATGTAAGATTCCCATTGAAGTAGGAATAGTTTGAGCCAAATCCTGAAGTCTGAATAGTGAAAGTACATAAGTTGTCTGAAACCAGCCTCACAGCTGAATGCTAGCAGAAGGAGGTGGCTTGCATCCATAGGAATAGAGATTCCCACTGTTCTTCTCCCTGGCTGAATATTTCTCCAAACCCTCTCCACCAGTTCTGTCAGCAATTCACTACATGCTCCAATAAGCCAATTTCACCCCTAAGTTCTCAGAGAACCAGCCTAGCAAAAAGTGGAAAGTTGTTTTTTTTCTATTTTGGTGAGCTGAATCCAGTCTATGAGGTTCCCGGCGGGTGCCAGGACCAGCATAAGGTGGAGACTGGGACTGCACAGTCATGAACAGGAGGGAGGTGAAGGGGAAAGGAGAAGGTGTGAGACTTCCCTGGTCAAGGTGCAAACTTGTTGGTTTAGCCTCTTGTCTAGTTTCACCCACCAGCTGAATTCAGTGAGTACCTCAAACCAGGACAAGCAATAATCCTCCTTTTGCTTCAGTTCCTGCACTGTTCCTTTCTTTGCACCTGCACAATTGTCAGTTTGGCCACTTGATAAGCTATCAAACTAGAACAGATCCAGCTGGAAAGCAACTATTTTCTTTTCTGGTGTTAATTTAAGTGTAGGTCAGTTCTCTGACCTGTTTCACTTGTTTCAGCAGAAGGGAGGAAGTGCAAGAAGAGGAAAAGCACATGGAGCCTTTCTGCAGAAGTGCAGGGTTACACCAGCTTAAACTGCTTGTTGATCTATAGCCTGAGGATCTTCCAGGCTATACCTAACACATGCTTCCCAGAAGCTGTGCTTCCTACATCTGTCCCAACTGCAGCTGGAGTTTGACAACTGTCCTCAGAAGCCCCAGTGGAATGGACAGCAAAGACCCCTACCATTTCCAGCTGCAAGCTGTCTTCTCTAAGACAAAAGGGAATCCAAAATCACCTCTCCCAAGGAAGGACATGAACTGTCTCCCTGCTTCTGAAACCTTTTAAAAACACCATCCACTGTTACAGTCATAAACTTGAACTGCTGGCTTGAAATATAAGGTCTGTTTAATGGAAATCATAGAATCATTTTGGTTGGAAGACACCTTTAAGATCATCAAGTCCAACCATTAACCCACTACTGCCAGGCCAAGTCTTCAGTAGGGTCCTGGATTCTAGTATGACTTAAACACAGTGTGGAGACATTTTGTCCAGGACTCTGCGTAGTGAGTTGGGCTCCAAATTAATTGAGAAGCTTCATGGGGTTCTGAGTCAATAGCTGCACTTCCAGCAATATCTAAGTCCCTGGAAGTGGTAGTGATCATTGTCCCACATTAGAGCAAGAATTTGGACTGTGACTTTGGCAAAAGATATACACTGAGTCCTGCTTTTATGTACTCTGTTGAAGCTTGTGGTTTAAATTAAGCTAAATCCAGTTTAACAGAAAAAGTAACTGAATACGTCAAGAAAAAGATGCTTAGTGTCCATCATCTTCTTAAGTCTTCTGTGAAAATCAGCTTTGTTAATGCAGATGATCCCAATCAGAATATAAAAAAATGAAGTAAAGAGAGAATCATGTCAAATAGGAAAGTTTATTTCTGCAAGCTCTCTGCACAAAAGTGATCTGGCACATGTAGGAGCAAACTGTCCCCGTGATACTCTGTCATAGTCCAGCAGGGGTGTTGACCCAAGGTGGCCTTGGTTTGACCTCAGGAGAATGTCTTTTTCTATCTTCCATGTGATGAAGGCTGTGCCTGAAGGTTTCCCTGACCAGAGAGATTACATAAAAGCTTTGCCATCACATACTGCATATATCATGTTCTCTCCCCTCAAAATTTGTCATACGGCAGGAATAGGAAAGTAAGTGAATAAATGTCTTACATGTAGGGCCATAACTTGAAGCACTTCTACACTGTAGTCAAACATGAGGCTAGTTCTGCAGGCACAACTGAACAGGCTTTTGGTGCAGAAACGTAGAGCCAAGGAGCTCAGTGAGGGCTGCAGTAGAAGCTGGATAAACACAAGAGCAGATGGATGATTCTAACTCTTCCACTGCCATTGAACCCAGGCTAGCTGGTTTGTCACTGTCATATGCTGTAGTCATTTCTTTGTCAGCAGCATGAGTGTAACTATTGTAGATTAAAAGCCTGAATAAAAAAATTTTTGCTTCATAGGCTGAGTGATATAAAATTTGAACTGAGAACTTTCTACCAAAAATAATGCCCCACCTTCTAAAGGATGCCATGCAATGGCTGAGTCACAATGCATCTCTGTTGAATAGAATTGTCATCCTAAGTAGATAAAGGTTGTTGCTCATGTTCTCTGTCTACAGTCCTTCAAATACAGGACTATAAGGATAGTGACTCTCAAATAAATCTGGAATTTCAATCTCTCGTAGGTAAAATTCTAAGTCCTCAGAGCTTAGAAAACAGAGAGAGAGAAGGAGCAACAGCATTAACTCCAAGTGTCCTAATTAGTTTAAATACAATAATTATTTCTAATAGGCTTTGTATTAATTAGTAATTTAGATCAATTTTTGTGAACAATTTGTCCTGTCACTAAGTGGCTGTGCTATTTTCAAGACTCCAATATTTTGTGGCTGAATTAAATCAGTGCAAAGCCCCCAGGGGACATAAAAGCGCAGAGCTGATTCCTAAAGTTCCCATATTAGTTCATTTGAAACTTACCCAAACGTTTGCAAAGGAGAAAAAATGGCTAAATTTCAATTCTAGCTACACTGTATCACACCCATCACACAGCTCCAGAGCTCTGCAGTGATCCATTTCCCTGTGCATGCTTTTCCTTTCATAACAGAACTTGCTACCACCAGCAACGTTTTCAGGCTGCTAAAATTGATTGAAGATGATGACAGGACACGTGTTAAAGTTGGAGGATTTTCCCCTCTCCTACTTCTGTTATAGGACTTCAAAAGCCTTTTGAGTCATGACTCATGTAGCTAAAATTGCACAAACCTGGCCCAAAGCTGAATATAAATGTATTAATGAACAGTGAGAGGAAAAAATAATTCAGTTAAATAGTATAGGGGAGTATAAGGTGGAAATCTTTGCTGTACTTGCCTTAATTTGTCCCATTAAAAATATGATATGTAGGCAATATGTACACCTGAAAAGCTAGGAGGGATTTTATTAAAAGACAAAACAAAAGCAGAAGAAAGGCTCTACAGGATACTTCACATATATTCAACCAAATGTTATAGAGACACTCCAAACAAGTGTGAAATATTTAGGCATCCAGAATTATTTCTTGAATATCCTTCCTGGTAAGTCCTGAGTTGTTACTGGTCCATTGTGTTGATTTATGCTACTTTTCATGGCATCTTTCACAAATATGACTAAGTAGGGCTCTGTACGTGCTGGTGCCTCTGAGGCACAGCCAGGTATTACAGGGGCACCATCTGCTGACTCGGTTGTTGCCTTTCCCTTGAAGTATCCCTGGGCTGACATTCGTCGCCCCTAACGCCAAGACGCTCTCAGAGGAGGTCCTGCTCTTCAGATTAAATATACACTTGAGACAGTTTAGTCATTAAAGCTAAATCTGCCCCACAATCCTTGTCATATTCAAACTTGGAAATTTCCCTTCTCTCTCTTACCTTTCAGTTTAAGAAGCCATCCTCTGCATTCTTGCTTAACCCTTTCTTTATATGATATTGTGTCCATCCAATACTCATGATTTACCTCTAGGAAGGGTTGTATTTCACTGGTATATAAACACTATTTCTGCATTGGTTTCAAAATGACCTGTAGAGTCAAAACAGATGTAGAGATATCACTATTGTAGAGTTGCTGGTATTAAGAAAGGGGATCTGAAAGGAGCCTACTGAGTTGGACAGTATTTTAATAGACATTTAACCTGTAAGGTTTGGAGCGTACTCTCTCCAGGTAACTTATAAGACTCCAGTAGAATCATAGAATGGTTTGGGTCAGAATGGACCATCAAGATCACCTAGTTCCAACCCCCCTGCCATGGGAATGGATACCTTCCACTAGCCCAGGTTGCTCAAAACCCCATCCAAGTTGTTCTTGAACACTTACAGTGATGGAGCATCCACAGCTTCCCTGGGCAACCTGTTCCGGTGTCTCACCACCCTCACAGTGAAGAACTTCTGCCTTAGAAATTCATCCTATTGCTCCAAGCCTTCATAAAAAGTCTCTCCCCAGCTTTCTTGTACGTCCCCTTCAGATGCTGGAAGGCTGCAATAAAGTCTTCCTGGAGCTTTCTCTTGTCCAGCCAGAACAACCTCAACTCTCTCAGCCTCACTTTATATCAGAGAAGTTCCAGCTCTTTGATCCTCTTCATGGCCTCCTCTAGACCTGCTCCGTCAGATCAATGTCCTTCTTGTATTGGCAGCTTCAGACCTGGACACAGTACTCCAGATGGTGTCTCATGAGATGTTTCCTCACACCATAGTGTATATAATCCTTAGTGCAATGGACCAAAAGCAAAAAAGTATACAGTGCATCATGAGGAGGAATCCTCAAAGATTCTCACCAGTGCCCCTGGTCCTTCCAGCAGAAGGAACCTATTAACCAAAAATGTGCAGACTTTTAACTTGTGCATCATATGGGTTATAAAATAAAAACCCCAACTCTTCTTATAGTTTCAACCTGAGTGGAAAATTCCTTCTTTATGCCAAATATGGTGAGAGTTGTGATAGACCTGCTGAGCGGGGAGGGGGACAGAATGTGACTGGCCAAGGAACTGGGGCAGGAATTGCTGGGGAGGATGGGTGAGAGTGGGCAGGCACGGCAGGACGGCCAGAGTAGTGTTCAGGACGTGGGGTGGGAGAGGTTGAATGGTAGGCCAGGTCATGAAACAGGTCAGCTGAGGTGCCCTTGGAGGGAAATGAACCCTGAGGACCAGTGTGGGCCTGATATTTCATTTCCTAACTGCTCTGCCACTGTCACAGCAAATGTCTGCCAGTGGGTGTGACATCCCTTCTCACAGAGGACAACAATTCAGGACTGGAGGTTCTCTGATAGCAAAAAGGAGAGGTCTTCTTCACAGCTCTCAGAGTTATGCCTTTGTTAGCAACCTAAGCATGTGTTAGTGCCATGCCTCATAATGGAATAGTGTTACAGGGATTTTTTTAAACCTTGATGGTGTACACATAAAAATTTACTCATGCCTACATAATGTTCAGATAGTATTACAAATTTTTCGTGAAGAAACACTTAAAAATTAAGAAAAGCTGTTACTGAAGTCCTCCTGTGCAATCTTAACATACTCCTTTTATATATTTGCAGTTTTGAACTGCATAGATGCATACAATTTTTTTTTTTTTTTTTCCCCTAGAGCCACCTTAGTTGCAACAGAAGAAACAGACTTTTGGGGTTTTTCTGGTGATAGTAGCTATAGAATAGAAATTTGATTTGCAGAAAACAGCAAGCATGGGAAGAATGAGGCATGTGGCAGCAAGAATAAAAGGATTACTTCTGTAAAGGCTGAACTGAATAGCTGAGCTTTATCTCTGCTCTCAACCACTGAAACCTTTGTTGACACAAAGTGAGTCACTTAAACCAAACTTTTCATGTGCTTTGTTTTCCCTTTGAGTTCTGGGTTCTTGTCTGGAGACCTTGTGGTCTGATTTGCACAAGTGCTGAATGCTCAGCCACAACACTGAGCTTATAAAGGGCTTTATAACCCCAAGTGCTCTGAAAAATTAAGTCTTAAGCATCTCAAGTTGGATGCCTGTAATGTATGAACGCTTCTGAATGTAATCTCTGTGTGTATCAGAACATCATTTGCATTCCAAGAGCTGTATCATTCCCTTATAACATAAAATAAATCAGTTAATATTTGTGCAGCACTCACAGCAAAGAGTATCTTAGGAAACCTCATGAGGACATTAATATTCTGTCCTCAAAGCAGGGTCTGAGTGACAGAGATATGAAGTATTGAGTTGGTTGTTCATAAACTGTATTAAGGGAGGTAAAGTCTTTTAAAATAAAACTACACCTCTGATGATTTAATTAATGTTCGTGTTGTATTGCTCATCCACAAAACAGAAAAACTATGATGTCATATATAAACAGAATTCTGACATTTCCTGATCTTTCTCTCTTGCTTTGCTGTCTTAAAACTTATTTTTTAGTGTAGTCTTCCTTAAGTACTTATGACACTATCCAAGGGAAAAATTTGCTACTTGCATACCCAAAAAGATGCGTTTTCAAAAGTGGGCAATAGCTTTCTTAGTTTGAAAAATGAGATAGTACTAATTATTGAATATATAATTATTAAGTTCTCAAAGCAAATGGAGCTTAAATTTATATGCCTGCAGTTCAGTGAGAGCGTAGGAAGAGTCTCTCCACACAGCAGCTGGGTTTCGAGGTGCACGTCTGCTCTGAAGCTGAACTTCTCTTTCTCTCACAGCAGATAAGGAACCGAGCAGGTCTGGACTGTGTAAAACAGCCTGGCTTGGCCTGGGAAAGCACGTCCAGACAGTTTTTATCTACATGGTACAGAGCTGTCTTTGGTGCCTTTGGGACAGAGTGAGGCCGTTAACAGATTGGGCTTGGCCTGGCAGATTGAGTGGGTTTCCTTTGTTGCAATGGCAGATTTCATTCATAGACAGATAAAAAATTCTGTCTTAGAAAGGAGAATTCTGCTGAATATTCTGAAATCCACTTTCTACTTTCAACTGAGCTTGTATTAAGTGTTTGCTGATTTTGAACACTCTGTACCTGATGTTCTGAGAACATATGTTGGAAAATCAGGAGCTTCTGATGAGTTGCTACAAAGTCAGCAAATGCTATGAAATGTAATATCCTCTTTTAAATTAATCTTATTAATTACAGACCATAACAGCTATGTCTGGTTTATAATAACCCAGCCTTCAGTTGCCACACTGTCTTTCTCTGTAGGCCAGAGAAAATGGCCCAGGAGTGTCATTCTCATTTTGTTTATTAATGATCTACTTCTTATGCCATAGCCATCTCCAAACTGTCTAAGTGCCTCATGAGATATTAAATTAAAGCAGCTAACCTGTGTGGTGTACAGAACCCACTATGCACATGGGGGGAATTAAAGTGTGGAAAAGTTCATCGAATCATAGCATGGTTTAGGTTGGAAGGGACATCAAAAGGTCATCTGGTCCAATGCCCTTGCAGTTATCAGGGACATGGTCAACTAGAGCAGGCTGTTCTGACCTGGAATGTTTCCAGGGATGGGGCATCGACCACCTCTCTGGGCAACCTGGGACAGGATCTCACCACCCTCAGTGTAAAAAATGTCTTCCTTCCATCTAGTCTAAACCTCACTTCTCTTAGTTTAAGATCATCACTACTTGTCCTGTCACAACAGACCCTGATAAAAAAATCTATCACCATCTTTCTGATATGACCCTTTAAGTACATAATAAGGTCTTTCTGGAGCGTTCTCTTCTCCAAGCTGATCAAGCCCTACTCTCCCAGCCTGGTCTCCTAGTAGAGAGGTTCCACCCTCGAATAATTTTTGTGGACTCCTCTGGCCCCACTCCAACAGGTCTTTCCTGTGCTTGACCTAAACCTTTCATTATCCATCACAGAGAGGGGAAGGAAGAGGGGAATATAACCCAAGACTGCCCAAGAATGTCCAGCTGATGGAAATGAGATCCAGCATGTCATAGATTAAGGCACTGAGCTTCACTGAGTGTATTGAATCAAAACAATAGCATATGAGCCTCACCTGCTCACAGCTAATTAAAGTAATTAGGGACTTAGGGGGAGCTCTCCTGTGAAGGTCATAAGGGCGTTGACATAGAGTGGTTGTGTTGGTGCTTGTTGCGTTTTCCAGGTGGGTGTAGCCTTAGCCTAGCTGCGTGTGCTCTTAGCACAACAGACAGGAATGCTTCTGAGGTGGGCTGCTTGGGGAATTAACTGGGCAGTTAAGGGTCTGCAGTCAGATATAGGTAAGGGTATAAGGAAAATGTGCTAGTCAGTTATACTGACAACTGAAATGTAAGGTGATTTATGGTAGACAAATTAATCTCCTTTTCATGAGGTGGGTGGAGTATGAGTTTAGTCTTGCCCTGGAGTGGGACACTGGAGAATGCAGGAGAGATATGGATGTGTTCGCTTGTTAAGGGTATGCTGTAGGATCAGGTTCATGGCCATGAGGACTGGAGAAGTAGCAAGCTATTCTTAATTAAAATACTTCTTATTGAAATACTCTCAAGAGTTTGCTCTGAAGAAATTGGATTTACCCTTTACTTTGTTTTTTTAAAACAAAACACAGATTATCAAATCAACAGATCTACTTTAATTGGTGATTTTTTTTTTATCTTTGCCTTTATTCAAAAATATTTAAATCTTATGAAGAATGTTTGGCTATTTAAATTATTGTGCTCTTCTGGAGTCTCTGTTAATGGAGCTAAATCATGATTTATGAATGACTCCTAGCTGCCCCAAAACCAGTGTTTAAGTCAGCATTTTGGATATAATTGACATCAGTAGGATAGTCCAAAACTCAAAGGAGTATATCTGTTTTATTGGTACCTATTTAGAGCAGCAACAAATATTGGATTTTTAATTTCCTGTGTTTCTTAGGGGACTTGTGGAGGGAGAAGTCATCTTCTGAACTCTCTGTGCTTGTCTTTTCCCAAAAGAACAATGCTTATTGAACAGGATTTTTATTATTGATCTTCTCAGTATAAAGTCCTTTCATCTTCACATTTTATTTTTCTGTCTTTTTGCTTTCATCCGGCTTTGTGTTTAGTACACGGTGTGGACTGCCCTGTGGGTCACCTGGAATGTTTTCATTATCTGCTTCTATTTGGAAGTAGGAGGACTTTCTAAGGTAGGTCACTTAACCTTCTTGAGGTTTATGGGAGGGTATTTTTAATAGCAGAACTTTCAGATTTTAGAAGGTTGTAACCATAGAGGAAAAATGTGGTTGTTTGAACATACAATCTGATCTTCAGAGTTTCCCTCCACTGAGAACTCCAATGTTTGAGCTTGTCTCTGATAGTAAATAGGCGTGAGTTTGAAGTACGTAACTGCAATAAGTCTGAATTACAGTTGCTTCCTGAAGTACCATCAAGGGGTGGGGGGAAGGTGATTCTGTGGAAAATTTGAGGGTTTTTTGATTGTTAAAAAACAAGTAATGCCATTGTGGTTGAATTTTCAAGTGTATATGAAAAGTATCTGAAATTCTGAGCCTGCATTGATAGCAGCTAAAAAAATTACTGTAGAAGGTTAATGTAATAACCTGTTGAACAAACTGGTCTCACAGGAAGAATGTTAATTCTTTATAGAAAAGAACAAGTAGCAAAAGATGACTTTTTTCCTTCAAAACTTTCTTTTCTATGACAATCAGTGTTCCAGGTCCTTATTCAAACCTCTGGTTGAAACATTTTCTGGAAGTATCATGCTACATGTTGTATTTTTACAAGGTTATATACATTTTATCTGCAGTGAGTTCCATGCAATGTCTGATGGTTTTTATCTTCCTGTTAAGGCGTAGATGATATTGATCTTTGTTTGCCAAATTCATACTTAAACTGTTCCAGGTATAGTATGCTCATAGTGATATTACTAATAGAAAAAAGTCTCTGTTATTGGTTGTACTTTTAACAATATAAGCTACATCACTGTTAATTCATGCAAGGCTTTTAGAGAATTGTGAACCCCACTTGATTGGCAACATTTGTGAGCTACATAGTTTTTTGGGTTCAGCATTAAAACTCAGAGCTTTTGGCTGACAACAAACAAAGCCACAGTGAAGGTGATTTAATAAGAAATAAAACTTAATTTAGTCAGTAAAACTTCCATTAACATGAACGCTTGTAGTGATAGATTCCTTCAGTGATAAAATTCCATAATGAAAAGCTACCACAGTTGGTTTTTTTTCCAAATGTGATGTAACTCACTAGAAGTTATAGGCTTGATGAAGAAATTAGTGCATTTCATAGGCAATCAAAATAAAATACTGTATTGATAACTTCTGACTTAAAAATCTGTTAGTTGAAGGGAAGAACAGCACATGAAAGTGATGGATGCCCAAAGTAATTGTTCATTTTCATTATATGTAGATTTTGTATTTTTTCAATCAGTTGGGTGATGACTTCTTTTATAGTGACTATTACATTTTTATAGATAACTAATGGTTTTCACGTAAGTGCCAAGGAAGTGAAGCAAAACTTTGAGTCTGTGAAAATTTGAGTTGTCTTTCCATTGATTGAAAAGATTCTAATCAGAAAGAAGTGTAAGGGGGTTAGAAACCAGCAGGTATGAATGAAATCTTGTATATTCCACTTTCAGTATTGTCTCACTTGTAGGTCTTAACATATATGACAAATTACAATGCAGAGAGACAGTAGCACAAATCAACAGTTGAGGAAAAACTCTTTTATTAGTATGTATGTGGGTTGATATCAGAATTCTGGTGGAATTTTTATCTTGTGGTTTATAATTACATCATTTGAAAAAAAAAATTTTTCCCAACAAGGGGATGGACAAAAAAAAATAATTTCTGTTGAAGTTATCTGCTCTTGTACAGATTACATCAAAGGCACCAGGATCAGGACTAATCTAGTAGTGACAAAATCAAGAATCTTGTTCTGTAAACTATGGAATTTGAGTTTTATTTAATTCTGTTTCTGAAAACTCTGCTACAGACAATGTGGTCATGAAGAGACTGAGGTCTTTTTGCCCCATATGCATAAAATCCTGGGTATTTACAAATTGATGGACATTTGACACTGACTTAGGACCCACATTTTACCAAACATGCTAGCTTAAAAATTTCATCATTGCTTTCCATGAATATGTCCCTTTGTTGTTAGGTGTGACAGAAAGGTGCCGTTACCAAGGTATATTAGTGTGGTTGCCAAATCAAATGTCATCAGAAGCTTTTCAAGGATGTCTCTTTTCTCAGCATTGAAATCTCAACAGGGAATATTCCCCTTTTTTTCTTGCTATTGTTCTCTTTTTCCACTTTAAAAAAAGGTTGTTTCTGAAATGAATGCAGATTGATTATGATTTCTAACTTCTGTTGACATACTATTGGGGAAAATTATGATGCTGTCTGACAGCTGACTGGTTCCTGTTGTTTTATTTGTTTTTTAACCACTATCATGTTTTTATTTGCCTTGACCACAATCAGAGTCAGCTGTTGCTTGGAGACCTCTGAATTTATTAGGGGTTGGATTATGAATACTGTCAGAAAACTATAACTTGGTGCAATATTAAATGTTAATTCAATATCTTCACATATAGTATGTGTACAATGTAGTTGGACTTTTCAAATGGCTGAATAGAAACCCCCCCCCATTGCTGAAATTTTGCTCAGATCTTATTCTTGCAGTGGAAAGGGAAGATCTCCTTTGAATATCGTCTGTTTGAATTCTGCCAAGAAGTTCCACTACTGTTAATGGAAAATTTGAATAAGGAGGATTCCTATTCGAGAGGCCTGCTCTTTGCTGTGAGAGTTTGAAAGAAACATTTCCCCTTCAATTATAAACCATTATGTTCAGATTTTCCTGGTAAACTGAGTTGTTTGGATTTTTTTTTTCCTCTTTTAAAGGAATAGCTTGATATTTAGTTTAAAATTTATGGATCTAGAACACCAAGATCTCTAAACATTTCTTCATAAGGAGTGATGAAAACTGTGACTTGCCCTCCCAGTGTCAAACACAATGCATGTGATTCGATCCTTTCCATTCTTTCAGAAAAGTGTCATGTTTCTTCACAGGAGTGATATGGAAAGTATATTTTCAGATGAAAACATATTTCATGTTTTAAGATAATTTGCCTTTCTTGAAGTTTTTAACAATCTCATACATACCCAAATTCCCACCAAAGTTTGTTTTTAATAATCTAGAGGGCCAAACTGGTAGACTTAAGTGGAGGAAGCTGGTGAGGAAGGGTAGGCTGGGAACTGAAAGACTTTGTGTGTATGGCTGTACACTTGTTGTGGAATTCTCTTGGATTTTTGCCCCTGCTCTGATTAAGACCATATTATTTTTTACAAAGAGAGAAACCTTTACAGAAGAGCATTCTGTGGAAGCACCCACCAATAACTGCGGTATTATAATTGAGGTGGTCTCCTGGGAAAAGGGTGATATGGATTCAAGTCTTCCTGGTTGTGAAAGGGGAGTAAACCCGATTCTTTCACAGCTGTGTGTTATAAGGAGAAAGCTAATGAGTAAAAGTTTCCTCTTTAACTACCTTATAAACAACAAATAAAGTCCTTTGTCACTTATACAGATATGCAAATAAAATGTTAATGCTTATTTTTCAGGGCTAAAGAAATTGTATTTGATCAGATATAAATATACCCATATAAATATTTTTTTTTGTTTGTACTAAGGTTTTTCTTTTCTTTTTATTATTTCTGTTTTTAGCAGTGAAAATACTGCCTGTATGAAAAATGAGTTTTTCTCATATTTTTCATTTACTACTCTTATGAAATTGAAAACATAACTTTTAGTGTTAGCCACTCTTTGTGTGAGAAACCAATCTGCTATTATAACATGACCTTTTAATCCTCTGCTGCAGGATGAGTGATTGCTACACCCATACATGAGCTCATTAGTTGTTTGGATCCTATTATTTCTCTTGAAATGAAAACTCGTTCTAATTGCAGCATTCAAGAGTACAGGCAATTTAAAACACATAAACACCAATGTGAAGGAAGAAGAAAAAAATTCTACAAAGAGCATTTGAAAATAAATATTGATTGTATCTTACCTGATACAAAATACCAGAAGCTGGTATTTTGGAGTTTAGTATGTTTTTAAATATGGAAAAGAGAACTTTTACCTTGTATGAACCAGTCCCCCCATCCCCAGCAATACATTCTTTTATGTACTACCATACATAGACTTTATTTGCTTAGTAATGTACAATAATATTTATATTTTTTATATCACTTCAGTATTTCAGATCCAATCTGAAACTGTTTGCTTGCATTTATCACTTGCTATTCCAGATGATACTTTCTGGTAGATCATTTTTCTACTGCTTGTTTTATTATGCATTGGTTGACATTTGTTTGCATTTGTTAATGCTTTTATTGGGTAAATATATAGCAGTGTCCCAGTATTGTGTTCTGCTTTTTTATTTTTTGATATATCTTAACCTTGTCAGCTGAGTTGTTATTTTTTTGGCTTTGTAGGATGTTTCTGCTTATTCTGCATGTATTTTCTGTGGCATAGTTCTAGAACGTGAACTTTGATTTGTTCAGGGTTACGTTAAGCTTAGATCTTCCAGAATCCCAGCATGGTAGGGGTTGGAAGTGACTCCTGTTACAAAGCCTCATCCCTGGATGTTTTGAACAATAAATATCAGGGGGGAGATCTAGGTAATTCTTCTGCTTTGCTATTTTTAATCTATAGAAATAAGCCTAAATTATTGTCCATGTATGATTTAGGGCATGAGTATTAAAAATGAAAAAGTGAGTGCAAGCTGGAGACTCAAAACCTCATCTTAATCAGGTCAAAGTCTTATTAACTTTGGTGCAGCTTTCCAGCTGAGGAACTTTGGGTATCTCTGGCTTTTTAGTGGCTTTTCAGGTGCATAAGGACACAGAAAATGGGGGATGCCAGTGGAGGCTCGGAGGTGGCTAATGGCAGTTATTGGGCATGAGCAGATGAGGTTTTGGTGTTGAGGTGTGTGACACCAAGTGGGAGGCCATGCTGTCATTGCTGTTCACTCCTCCTGGAGATTAGACATCTCTTACAGATAAGACTCCTGTAGTTTCTCTTCTGTTGATGGATTTTTTGCTTTCAGTGCCCTTTGCAGCAATGCATTGTTCACTGAGGACAATGTGAGAAAGATGTTTATTTCTTTGTTGCAGGACATGGTGCATAGATTCATGTCCAGCTTGGCTGAGAACTTCTTCACACACATTGCTGATTTCAGTTGCTTTTGGTCAGCATCTTTCTTGGCCCTTGGGAGATTGCACACCCTTTACTTTCTTATTCTCCCCACTCCTACATGTCCACTTGCTTCAGCTAATACCATCAGCTGCTATGAGTTGATACACACAATAAGGGATCACGCTACAGCAGTGGATGTAGCTGTAGGCATTCTGCAATTTCCAGGCATTAGAAATTACTAGTTTTTATAGTAGTAGTTAAATATATTCTGAGTGTATGCACTAATAAAATTCAACTTGCAGTTATCAAACCTGATTAAAAGATTTGGTTTTGTTTCTTTGAGGTTCAGACCCTCTTGTCACATTTAAGAATCCTCTCGGATGTGGAGAAAGGAGGAATGTTAAATAAGTGACAACATTTAAGTCACAACAACTAAACTAATATAAAGGCAAAGACAGATCCAATGTAAGTTTTAATGCTGGTGTCATATAATCTGTTTAATTCTCTTGGCCTTGACTCTTTCTTTGCACCAGCTCTCAGAAGTAGCAGGGGTGGCTTGTTTTTGGTTTGTTTTGTTTTTTTAAAAAAAAAGCTTTTAGAACCAGTTGCCTCATTTTTGTTCTTGTGCTCTTCCCTCCAATAAAGGTTCCACTGAAATGCATTTGCTAAAATATGAACCTCTAATATGACCTTCCTTCCTCCTCCCATCCTGCTGCTCTCTCACCATAAAAAGAAATTATTTCCAGGTTCAATTGTATTTAATACTTTTTCCATAATGTTCTGTTCAAACAGCAACCTTTTGAATTTTTAATTACTTTGGCAATAAACCTGGAAACCAATTTACTGTGGAGTTATGCGGCATAATATTGAACAGAAACAACACTTCAGCACTTCAAAATAATAGCTCTAGCTTTGGCTGGCGTTAGGTAGCGTTAATCATAGATTCAGTGTGTTGGTGATGGGTCTTTCAATGGCATTTGCAAACTATTTTTTGATGTTCTGTTAGGCTGACATTGGTATATGTGGGAGCAGAAACTGCATGTGGTAGTTAGTTTAGAATACAACCACCGTTTCCATCAAAAGTCAGAAAATTATTAGCTACGAGCTATGAATTCATAATGGTGAAGCTGTGGAAAAATGCATTATCTTTTTATTTGCAATTTGCATTTCTCATCCAAAAAAAAGGGGAATTGCTACACATTCATGCCTGACATCTGAAAATAAAACTAAGGGAATGCTTTCTCAAGCGATGCGCTTAAGAAGGCGACTTAATGCACGCTCTTTTAAAAAAAAAAAAAAGAAGCAAATTAAAGAGCAGAAAAGTATTAATCTTAGTACTCCACTATTGAAATCAGTGCACATTCCTCCAATTTAGAATTTTCAACAATGAGCTGGTCTCGGATAATTCTGTTTTAGCTCAAGAGACACTGTGGTAGCTGTTTCTGATTGTTCCAGATTTCACAAAACTAAAGCAATTTGTTATTCAGTCCTTTTCTCTCTACTGTGTGAAGCTGTAGCATCGTGTAAGTTTTAATGAAATACATGCTTACTCTTGGAAGGGAAATTAACATGCAACTACCTTGGTGGCACAATTTGAGCATAAGGTCATTCTGGAAAAAAAAAAATAAATATGAGGAACAAATGGGACACAGATAAATGCCAGTGAAACTGCAGAATGTGTCATTCTGATGTTAATTAGTTTGTTTAGGTGATATGATCACATTGCTGAACATCTTAATCAGGAGTACCTTCCAGATGGTGCATAAATTGGATTTCATATCCTTTTAGGTGACATTTACAGTGGTTCATAATGGTATATACAATCAGTACTATTAAGATATGTTTTTCAAAGAGAACGGTTGTTCTTTTATAACCCCTTGGTGCCAACCCATTGCTGGGCCAACTCGTCCGCCTGTGTCAGGGGCTGAGGTCCAGCGAGATTGTGACAAGAGTATTGGGCTGGCTCCTGGTGTTTGTGATGGGCTGAGGCCCAGTAAGATTTCCACGTGTGACTGGCTGAGACAGGGCAAAGTTGTGATGAGTGTGTTTTGCACTGAGGCCTGACTGGCTTGTGACATCTGTGAAGGGCTGAGGACCCACCAGCTCACTACGTGTGCGAGGGGCTGAGACCCAGCCAAGGTCATGACATGTGAGGGGCTGAGGTCTGTCCAGTTGACTATTTGTATGTGTGGCTGAGATCTGGCAGATTCATGACATGTGTGAGGGGTTAAGGCCTGACCAGAACCTCAGGGGGTCTACAGGGCAGTGTCCCTCTTACTCCCTTGTCCTTACTCCCACTATTCATTTATTTTGAAGGCTTCTAAAAAGCTCTAGTTAATTCAACAGCGTGCTTCGCAGAAGGCTTAAATATCTCCAACATGGCTGTTTTGACAATCTTTTCTTTTGTAGAATGCTTATGTTTTGTCCATCTGTCTTAATTAGAAGGCTTTTGATTCTGTAGGCCATAGGAAGCAGTCATCGTGTTTCAAATCTTGGAGCAAGTTTCTCTCCTAAATCTGGTTTCTGTGTTTAACCTCCATAAAGTCAGTGGGTTTTGAGAACTCCTTTTCAATGCACAAGCCAATTGGAGAGACTGTTCCTTGTCTAGGTGATTACACTTTCTTTTCCTTTTTCACCTGTTCTTCATGGAAATTCCTCACTTATGTTGATGTTGTGACTGAGTTTATTATTCATGAGTATCACCACTCCTTTGAGCCATCTCCTTTGGTTCAGATTAATGGGGAAAGAGAAAGAGAATCCTGTTGTGGCTTTGGCTGCTCTCCTCCCCTCTGTTTCGCTAGGAGGTTTATTGTCACAGTTGCTTTACTATACCATGGATAATGTTGGGTCTTTTTGACCTAGTCAGTCCAATGGGGAAGGCAGAAATGCTAGAAAAGAAGTCACAACAATAGCTATAGTGCTTTTCTAAAACTGTCTTCCAAGCACAAATTCCATTTATGAATAATTTGATTGTCTGTGTTATAGCAGCATTACATTCTGTGTACTTATATTCACTCTCTGCTTACATCTTTAGAGAGCATGTGGAAGTTTTTTAGGATGTTGTTTTGAAAGAGCTTTTTCATTGCAAGGGGAGAAGGTATTATATCCATCTGCTGAGAGCTGCTGCTTTGTTATTGCTATGGATTTTTTTTCCTTCTCTCTCCTTTGGTAGGTTGAGAGATTCAGGTTTGACTTCAGAGCTTTGGCTGAAGATTCTTCTTGTTCAGCTCAAAGAGATTTGAAGGCTTGGACATTCTTTTATGCTAAGACAGTTTGAACTCTGAGCTGCCTGCTGATCTGTCCAGTTCTTATTCTAAAATGAAAATTACTTCGTTGCAGCATATATAACACAGTGGATTTGTTTTATATGCTGGGAATTATGGATGATATTTTTACTTTTCAGCTTTATTTTTATTCACTTCAGTAGTTTTTCTCAGTTTCATCAGAAGTGACCAAACTACTGCTCACCTTTCTCATGGCCAGTATTGCCAAAGCAGATGATTTTTCTTTTGCGTTGTTTCATCTTTACTAAAACAGGTTCTTTCTCCACCTGTTACCAAGGCATTCACAAGTGCTTCTTATCTTTTTACACTTCAAAGGTGGGCTGTTGGATAAGACTACCTTCAGTGAGGAATAAACTAAGTATGTGCCCAGCTGTGAAGAAACTGGTTTCCACCAGATCTTAATCTCCAATATACTTGTACATTGTTTAACTTCAGAGTTGTTCATGCTGTTTTGGGACTATTTTCATATGCTTCATGTCTGCTCTGAGTTTGCTTTAGGGTATCTTCCATCCTTATGTTTTGGTTTTTGGTTGGTTGGTTGCTTTTCACATTGATCTAGCTGTTTTTATTGTCAAATATTGTAAGGATGGAGACACTGTGTATACCCTGACAACATTACCACACTCAGTGTAAACAGTTATTTTGGAAAAGCCAGTGATACAAGTTTCTTAATCACCACTTTTTAATTTGTGCTTCTTGATTGGATTTATTTTAGTTTAGTTTGTGTATTTTTTACCCTTATGAATCAGTTGGCTACCTGATGATTAGTTAAAAATGTTTTATGGTCTGGTTTTAAAGCTGCAGTTTTGTACAGTGAATTCAAAAAATCTTTTGGTATCATTTTATTAGAAAACTTCTTGCCTCTCTCCAATACAATATGCTAATAGTTGTGAAGATGCCTATATCTTCAAATGTTCTTAGGAAACAAATCCACCTGGTTTTAATATGTAAAATAACCAGATAGTTTTAAAAGGTTGTTAGAGTGTTTTAAAATGCTCCTAGATGTTAGCAATGCCATTAGTATCCTAGGATTTCTTCATTCTTAAAGGTCTAAGTGAGATCACTTTTTACATCTGTAACAAGACAGCTTCTTAAACATTCCAGCATTGTATTAACTTTTATCCAAACATTCTTTAGGATGAAGTTTCAAATTTTGTTGCATCACATGTTGTGGTTTAATTGCAGCCAGTAATTAAATCCCACCCAGATGCTTGCTCTCTCTACCTACGTGTGGGGTATGGGAGAGACCTGGAAGGGTGAAAGTGAGAAAACATGTGGGTTGAGGTAAAAACAGTTTAACAGGTAAAGGAAAACAAGGAATTCACTGACCACTTCCTACCAGCAGGCTGGTGTTCCACCATCTCCAGGACAGCAGGGCTCTGTCACACAACGGTGACTTGGGAAGACAAACACTGTCACTCTGAATGTACCCCCTTCCTTTTTCCCCCAGCTGTGTGTGCTG
The DNA here is from genome assembly GCF_000691845.1 of Merops nubicus. Lineage (NCBI taxonomy): Eukaryota > Metazoa > Chordata > Aves > Coraciiformes > Meropidae > Merops > Merops nubicus. Next base: position 72,299 of record NW_008584961.1, read on the forward strand.
AGCATGATGTCACATAGTCTGGAATATCCCTTTGTTCAGTTGGGGTCACCTGTCCCAACTGTGTCCCCTTCCAACTCCTTGTGCTCCCCTGGTGGGTGGGATGGGGTGAGGAGCAGAAAAGGCCTCGATTCTCTGTAAGGGCTGCTCAGCAGTGACTGAAACATCCCTGAATTCTCATTGACATTGGTCTTGGCACAAAGCCAAAACAGCCTCATACCAGCTACTTTGAATAAAACTAACCCTGTCCTAGCCCAAAGCAGCACACCTTTATTTCCTGCTTCCAGGTTATACCACTTGGCTTGGCCCTGTAATTAAATGGATTTTGTTTTGCTGATCCCAGCTTACCAAGTAGTCCAGATGGCCCTGTACAGCTGCCTGCCTTTTCATTATTTACCTTCTTCTCTCTTTGTGTCATCTGCAAATATATCCACTGCAAGCAGTGATTTTTATATTTACTTCTAGATCACTGACAAAAACATTGAATAACATCAGGCCTTATATCAATCTCAAGGGAGTCTCACTGGAAACACTCCTATTCAGCTATGATTTTTCCATTGATAACTCTGTTAATTACCTACTTTTGAATCTAATTTTCAGTCCATTAAAAATGTACTACTATTCTAATTTTTTAGTAAGAATGTTTGATGAATGCCTTATAGAGGTGTAAGTATCATAGATTGGTTATATTCTCTTCTTGCAGCTGCTGGTATCAATTCAACTTTTAACCTCTCAGAGTAATCAAATTCAATTTAACAGGTCCTAATATCTTATGAAATCTTATTGACTGGCATTAATTTTACTGCTTTTGCTTGTTCTCAGACATATGGTTTTTAGTTCTCTATCCTTCAATTACTGCAGGACAGATGCTAGACTCTCTTTGAACCATTGCATGTGTGTGTTTTGAACCTTACATAAGCTTTAAAATTCTTCAGTCTCATGAAGTTCCCAAGATTTATTAAAAACTAACTTCTTTACATTCGTGGCTCTCAACATCCAATGCTTTTGTGTGGTTATGAGTCATCCAGGTATAAAGACTGAATATGACTTATAAATTGGTAAATCATTTACTAACGGTTTAGAAATGGCTTCTTCCTCCTCTTATTCTGTTCTTCTCTCTATAAAGAACAGAAACATCTATTACAGATGTCTGCCTTTTCTGCCTCTTTAAAAAATTCTGTCTTCATCAACTAGTAAGTCTAGATCACCTCTATAACTTTTTTTTGTTCTTTATAAGCTTAATGAACAATTTCTTATTGCCTTTAATCTTGCTAGCATAGATTCTATATGACCTGGAATACTCCTTAACCTGTTAACCCCTGAAACTCCAAGTGTCACTTGCTTAAAACCTCCACAGCCTTCTTAAAATCTTCTAAAACCTTTAGGACTGCTAAAACCTAAAGCACAGGGGCAGTGTGCAAATTACAGTGATTATTGTCCTATCACTTGTTGTATTCCCACTACTTAAATTTCTGTGTTTTTTTTCCCTTTAGCTTCCGTACAGCAAGACGTATGATTAACTTAAAATGTGTGAGCAGTCTCATTAAACTCAGTAAAACTAGTGGCATGTTTACTAGGCGTTTAGGCAGTTTGCAGAATCAGCAGGAAAATAAGAGGCAATCCATAGACCTCTCCACTTCTCATATATAAAGTCTGGGAAAAGGATGAGGCCTTAATACAAAAGCTGAAAAAAAACCCTAAGTATTCATCAGCTACATAAAATCTTATATTGTGCAATGAAGATGAAATGCAAAAGTTTGACATTTGATATAATTTTTGGTAAATACCGATGTATGGGTTATATTCTATGTTTTTATACTATGTATGTTACAATATTGCCTAATAGCATTTCTTAACAGCATTTTAAAGTAATTTATGTTGCATTCGCTTGTATTGGTCTTGTCTATATTCCTGTGGCACCTCTTTTGTTGTGCTTGTGCTTTGTAAATTCTCCCAATACATAACATGACATGAAAGAAGTTCAATGAATCGGAGTCAGAAAAAGTCAGGGAAGGATATGTATATGTATGAAACTTAGGTTAATGGTTTGTTTTTTTTTTTTTAAGCAATCTTTTTCCTTATCTTACTACTTCAATGCATTTTTGAAATACTCAGTGTTTTAAAAAACTTAAAGACATAGTCTTTATAAAGAAGAATAAAAAATCACTGAGAATTTAAGCCATTCTTAGAACACAGAAAACATTATAAGCCAAAGAAAGCATCAGGATTATGTGAAAAAGACTGCACAATATCTTGCTTTTTATGATCTGCAACCCACCTAGCAAAGAAGAATCCATTACAGTTTATCCTGCTGCATCACATCACCAAGACTGTCTACAGTGTAATAGTTAATCTTTGATACATTTTGTCTTTTAATTTAGTGCTTGCATAAGAAAAGTCCCCTTATTAGCATGGAAATATAAATGTGCTCTTGTATTTTAGTGTTTTTTCAATGAGTCGGAGTGTCAAATAAGTATTGTTTAATAGTTTGCAGAGAATTATCGTTCCCTTTTACTTATGAATCCACTTGCCTTAATGGATTATTTCAGCAGTCCTCTGAGTGACTGTTCAATTCCAGTTTATTGTAGATGAAAAACACAGGAGCCTACAAGTTACACTAAGATAAGCAGAAGATATTCCATAACAACTAGAGGTTTTACGGAAACTAAAACACACTATTCCAATATCTACCTTTTCTGCTGCTCATGTCTGGGTTCTTGGTAAATGTTACTTTTTATTTCCTCCTAAAAAACAATATTTCATGTTGTGAAATGTTAATATTTCAAAGCTCTTGGCTTTCTGTTGAGGTGGTAGAAACTGATATAGTGACATGAAAAAAATCTTTGAAACACCCTGATTGTACAGATTACATAACTGAACCAACAAGGTCAGATGTTTATTTCTTCAAAGAAACAACACTTGTGTGCAACATAACCTTAAAGGAGAAATGGGGTTTGGAAAAAGTTGGCCACTAAGTCACCTGATGAGCAAGTCCTAATATATATTATAGATCTTTGGTACCAGGATAGACTTTCATTCTTGTATCTAAGAAGTACAAGTGTAAGATTAATATTTATCTAGTAACAGAAGCAGACTACAGGTTCCTGAAATCAATGACTTTCAAAATTGCCCAAACATTGAATGATATGCATGGATAATTGAAGGCTGTTTTGTTAACTGTGCAAAAGTCAAGTTATCCTTGCAGCAAGACTCACTGTAAATCGCTTGCAATTTGCTGTGTTTCTGAAAACCACAGGCAGCAATTTACAGACGAGATTAGACCTGTTACTATACACATGTGACATTTGCTTGATTTAAACTGTCATTCTGAAAAGCTATTAACTGACAGGCGGAGTTTGCAATGAGGTTATAAAGTTTACTGAAGGACTCCTTACCACAAAAGCTGAGCTATATTTCTGCTTGGGTAGAGAAGAGCACGTAGACCTCCCACTGCAACTGAAGTGTGTATGCATGCAAATTAGCGCTTTCAAGGGAAATTAGGCATGATCTTTTTAGACATTCATGTGCTGAGGTGGTGTATGGTGCTGTGCTGACATTTTACATCTCATAAACACAGTAATATATTTCCCAAATACCTTCTTTCTTTGGAGGTATGTCAGAAATGCTGAGTGTAAGTGCTACAGATGGCTGCTGGTGCAGCAACGTGCATCGGCTTCGCCGTGTTGGATGCTCCATGTGACTGATGTTTATCAAAGGCATTTCTGAAGATGATCTGTTGGGTTCCAGGATATCACATTGGGACAGATGGAGGAATAGTCATCTTGATTTAATACTTTTTTTTTTTTTTAATTATCCCCTAAACTGGAAGTCTTCCTAGCAACTCAGTTCCCATTCTATTTCCATGGCATGCAACCATGCAGTATTTGACCTGAGGAAAATGTTTCATTGGTGTCTTAGCTACTCTCCCTTGACATCATGGAAACAGTTCCAGTATAAGTGACACCTCCTATTCTTTTCTCTAGTGATCTTCAGAGATGCACTAACTTAGATACTCTGAGGTTCTACAGAAGTTTAGGCTTGAAATAACTCCTGCTCATGTTCTCTCTTTGAGATAGTTGTGAAGTACTTTCTGGTAGTCACTCATTCAAAACGGTTTGCAGGCTATTGGCTTCCGTAGGTCCTTGGTATAAAGAAGTCATCACAGTGAATCATAAAGAAGTCATCATAGTGAATCATTCAGGAACTTCCAAAATAGAAAAGTGAAATTTAATTTTTTCTGTTAACCCCCCCCTTTTTTTTTCTATTTGCATTTTGAATCTGTCTACTCCAATGTATCTACTTTCATCTTTAGTTTTTCTGAACTATTACCCTTACCCAGTTTTTCTCAAAGATACAACTATGACAGTACTTCAATAAATGCCTGGTTTTCTTTTCCCTTTCAACTTCCATAGACAAAACCAAAAAAATATTAGAACTTCATACTTCATCACAGGAATTCATAAAGTGATCAGTGAATACAGATTAATATTAGCCCATTAGCCAGCCTGCTGTTACATTTGTGAGTTATTTCATAAGTCAGATCAATATTGTACAAGCTAGTTCCAAGTGGCCTGTGAAATCTTTCTGCAGCTTTTGATTTTTCAGAAGTGTGAAAGGCAGCTTTTAATTTGGTCTGCAGTAGTAATTATTTTACCAACCAGACCTCAAGCATGGAAGATATGGGCTGCATGATATTCACAAGGTCATAAGATCTGACTTGATAATTCAAAATAATGCCTCTGTGATGTGGAAAAAAAACAGTGTCTTTGCTGATTAAAAGCTGCTTATTTAGAAGATTGTTTTTTAAAAAACTGATTGCAGAATTATGTCTAAACATACTGGAACAATACAGCTGATTCTTTTCTGTCTCAATTTCCACATACATGGTTTTGATCTGAGGGAAGTGCAGTCAACTTCTAGTGTGAGTTTAGTATGTTTCTAAGGTAACTTGGTACTCCCAGCTCCAAAATGTTCTGTAATAAAAAGTATTCCTGCAAAGAAACCTTGTTTATGTTAGTCCCATTAGCATCTTTAATGAAAACATGTCAAAACAGTGTAATCAACACAAGAATAAACCATGAGAGTGAAAATTTAATAATTAGTGACTTGTTTGAGTATCCATGTATTGTTGGATGTAATTAAGGAAACGAGTAACATCTCATGGTATTCTCTATCAATGGAAAAATCTGCCATGGTTAAAAATGTGTCCCAGAACATTCTAATCTTGTTGTTACTGTCAGTTTCTCACTCTTTGGCTTGCTTTACCCTCAATTTTTAGTAAATACAAGTAAATATCTGCTTCTACAAAAAGAACAGGAATGGAACAAGTGACTTTATTGAAAACTCAGCTTTGTAAAAGCCACTTTCTGCTATCTGTGGATTTTGGTTTGAGTGTGTCAGACAACATCTTCCCTTAAAATCTCTTGAGCACTCTCAGCCCTGTCATTTTATCGCCAATTTTTATATTGGAAAATATAAGCTGCTTTGAGATCTACCTATCAAAGCATTTTTGAGAGGCATGAGTCATCTGGGGTCAATTCACTAGGGAAAATGCTTTTTGATGAACAAAGAACGTGAAAAATTTGCTGAAAAAGATAGAAAAGCGTATTTTTAATCTCAGTAGTCTGGGATTACAAGACCTTTACGAAAACAGCCAAGGCAATTTTCAATTAATTTGTAGAATATGTTATAATGAAGTAGTTAAGTAATTTTGTCATGTATTGTCTTTGAGCATATTGTGTGAACTCATGGGTTCTGCTATGAAAGGGGGAGAGGAGTGAAAAGCAAGGATGGGGTGGTGGCAGCTGTGGGCTCCGTGGGAGGGTGGACAGTGGATGTTGTGGTTTGAATTGTGTTATTCACTAGATCAAAACTTGCATTTCTCATTCTGTCTGATCAGGAATCTTTGTACACAGTATAGGAGGATGTGAGGGAGAATGCTGTGAATTCAATAGATTTTTTTTTTTTTTCTAGTGTCATATAGTGCTTCTGTGTGAATCTAATTCAATAGCAAATTTAAACTTTTTTTTTTTTCCTCCATAAATATCAAGCCTCATATTACATCTGGGAAAGGTGGGAAAGATCAAGAAAAAGTATGAAATACATAAGAAGAATTCCTGATTAAAGTATTTCATCTGAGACAGGCTTGTAAAGGGGTAAGGGCCCATGACCTCAAGCCTGCAAGATACAGTTCTCTAAAGACCATTCTAAGTCATAATGTGATTCCTAACCTTTAGCTATCCCAAATCATGTCTTGATGGTTTTTCTCCAGAGCCAGAATATTTTTAAGGGTAATTAATTAATTGTGTGTTGTACAGGAGTGACAAATAAGTGTTTGGAGGAGTTACTGTTTATTTTTATATAAAAGCATTTAAAGTTTACTTTTAGAGTAGAATATTTCACTTGAAAAGGGCCTGCAGTGACTGCCTGACCACCTCAGGGCTGCTCAAAAATTAAAGTATGTTATTAAAGGAATTGTCCAAATGCCTCTTAAACACTGTCAGGCTTGGGGCATCAAGCACCTCTCTGGGAAGCATATTCTGGTGTTTGAGTACACTCCTGGTAAAAAAAATTTCCTAATGTCCAGTCTGAACTTTTGTCAGGACAAAGCTTTGAGACATTATTAGTAAAAAGAAACAAACACACACCTCAAACAAAACCAAAACAACCAAAAAGAGCCCTGATAATTTGTTCCATAGTCAGACTCAGTTGTACCAACAAGATGATGTTCACTCGCTTCACAGGCACATCTACATATATGAAACATGGAGGGAAAATTTTTTTGAAATTTGAACTTATTGTATCAAAACAAGCCTTTGATATGATTAATTTAGAGTAAGAAGCTGTTAATTTATTCATAATCTTCATTCAAAAAGTATATTAGTTCTAGAATTTTTTTTTTTTTTTAAATCTTACTGAAGGAAATGCTTCTGATGCAGAAATTTTCATTCTTGTCTCTGATTATTCAAAGTTCTAGAAAGTTAATTTAGTTTTAGAAGAAGGCTTGAGTTTTCTTCTTTATTCAGACCAGTTTTCTCATCCAGACTACCTTTCAGGTTGGTGTTACTGGAAGAGCATGACATGTGCATTATCTTCTTGGCTTAGGCTTCTTACAGTAAGTTCCACGTGGCAGTTCTCCATCTGCATGGGCAGTTGAGTACACAAGGAGACCTTATAGAAATGCCTGGCTTGGGGAGTTGTTTCTATTTGTACAGTTCAAAGAGAGAGAAAGAAAATGTCTTGTTTCTTGTTGCTCCATTGTTGAACTGGACAACATGCTTCTCTGGGACACAGCTGTATTATGCTACAGATGGAAGAGGGTGAAAAAATATAATTTTAATTTTTCCCATCCACTCCAGAATTCATAAAGCTTGACTATTTCCAAGCTGTCAAGCTACTGTCACACCTAGCCATACAGAAATTCCAGATACAAGAAACAGTGGTCTTTGGCTGACATTTACATGTATTTTAAGTCAATGACTGAAGTAGTAAAAGGTGCCTGATATTCATCTGGGAACCACAAGATACATTTACCTGAAAGGTCAGGTAAATGAAGGAGCTGGCACAAAAAGCAGTGAGGTTGGGCATTAATTCCAACAGCTTTCTTGGTATCGATTACACAGACTGCAAGTGCTCAGTTGTATGCCAGAAGGCAGATATGCCTCTTTGCAGGCCATTTGTCTCCTTTGGTTTCTTGATTAATACCACAGATTTGAAAACTTGTAGTAATGAAATTGGCCTTTTAATTAGGCTAGATTTTAACAGTAAGGTTTTGATATCTGTGAGTTTTCTTCACCCCAGTTAATGGCAATCTTATTAAAATTTGTTTGTTTTTCTGTTGCAACGTTTTCTATAATTGAAGTAATGGTGTGAGGAATAAACACGTTCTCTGTGTGGCAACCATTTTAGTCCTAGATTTCAATGGGGAAAAAAGATCCTGATTTTAAAATCCTGATTTTTCTCTGGATGTCTTTAATGTACTGCTTTATACAATTCAATTGCTATCTTACATGGAGAAAAAAAGCCTGGAGGATTTCTTTCTTTATTTTGAACATTATGAAGAGAGGAAAGAACACCAATGAAATATATACTTAGACCAGTGAGTGTTTTGTGAGGAAGATGTTCTCTTTGGTGTAAACTGATTTTCTGTTTTAAAGATTGTCTTCAATTAGAAGACAAAACTTTCTTTTTTTTTTTCTGTTTTCTTTTAAATTCCAAAAGGTTGTAACCACATTAAAAAGTAAAGTCACAGAATCCTAGCACTGTGGGGGTAAGGAGACTCCACAACCTCTCTGCTCCAGGTTCTGGTACCCTCAAAGCAAAGAAGATTTTTGTCCTGTGCAGATGGAACCTCCTGGGTTCCAGTTTGTGCCTGTTACCCCTTGTCCTGTCACTGGGCACCACTGACAAGAGTCTGGCCCCATCCTCTTGCCCCCCACTCTTTAGATATTGATCAACTTGGATCAGATCCCCTCTCAGCCTTCTCTTCTCCAGGCTGAACAGTCCCAGGGCTCTCATCTTTCCTCCAAAATAATATCCTTTTGCTCAGTGTTGAATTCTGAAGGCATTATCACCAGAAATCACCGATGAAATCCCATCTCTATTGACATCTCATTCTGTGTCCTACATGCAGCCCTTGTGGTTCACAGCCTCAGTCATGTAACCTTTCCTTACCCTCTCATTAGGTCACTGTTGTGGTTTGAGGCTTGGAGTGGAGGTGAACCGTGTATTCCCTCCCCTTCCATGCCACACTCTGGAAAGGGGCAGGAAGTGGGTGCCCGCCCCGCTCCTGCCCTGCAGCTCTGGGTGTGGGCGCGCTTCGCTCCTGGGTGCCAGCCCCGGCTCCTGCCCTGCGGCTGCGGGTCCAGGCCTGCTTCGCTCCCTGGGACCTTGGAACTAGTCTGAGGGTTTTGTATATTTTGTTTACTTTTGTATTTTCCCCAATCTTTGTATATATTTGTTACCTCCCTTTTTCACTTTCTTTTCCCTGTTAAACAATATACTTCATTTTTTCATTTAACTCCCAATCAGTTTTCAAAGTCTCTCTCTCTCTCTCGCTGGGGGGGAGGGGAGCACATAGTTCTGTTCTGTGTGGGTCCTGCCCTGAAGCCCTTTTTACACGGAACCAGTCACTAAAACAAATATTGCTTTATTTTAGCATTCCTTTATTGGAGTGAATTATATTTATGTCAGATAGATGAGAAGTGTAAGTCAGAAAACAGGAGTAGATTTGTTAGAATGGTAAGTGAACCATCTGTAGTGTTAAGATCAGAAAATGTTTTCGGATCATGAAATATTGTTGCACATTTAGGAGACATGGGTGCAGGCAGCTGCTGCCAGCGGAATTGTTCACTTAGATGAAAAAAGCATCATTAAAATTGACATTTATGTAGTCTTAATTTACATTTTTTTTTTTTTTTTTTTTTTTTTTTTTTTTTTTCCCCTGTGTTATTGTGATCTTTGTTTAGGAAATGTCCAGGATTCTACATTATTTTAAGGTATCTGGAAGGAAGTAGATGTTTTTACAGCCTAAACTTCTTCTAAATAAACTACTTAGAATAAAGCAATCTGTTAGAAAATGTTTTTGTGAAATCTGTGAATAATCTTTCACAGACTATAACCTCATGTATGCTCAAAGATAAATTTTAATATAATTTTAAATAGATAAATATTACATATATCAACTCAAAAGATGAAACAGGCCCCTGATTCTTTCCTTGAACAACTAAAGAATGTTGCCTGACTTTTCTTGTATTCTCCAGAAAACATAAGGATTAGAATGATTAAATATATCAGCTCCCTCAAATCTGAGATAAAAATTGTTTTAAAACTGCTATAGCAGAATTTGCACACTAATTTTAACTAAAATAATTTCTACCTCTCTTCTGTACAGTTTATATTATTTTTCTGAGCATTTAAACCAGAAATCCTTAACATCTTAACTGCCAAAGTAACTTTGCTAATTGAAGATTTCATCTGGGTGTCACTGCTTCTGCCACTTCTAATACATCTTTACAGGTTTCACAGTTTCTGTCTTTTCTTTATTATTTTTTCCCTAGGGTTTTCTGAAGTTTGTTCGGAATTTTGTTCTGCTTTTCAAATGCACTGTGCTAGAACAAAGCTGTTGAATAAATCTGGCAAATCAGTTAGTTGTGGCCCATGCAATGGGAGATACACACATTTGGTATTTCCTAGGCCAGCCAAGTGAAGCAAATATCTCAAAGCAAGAAAAAAAAAATTATAAACAAATATTTTTCCAGTGTTTCACCCTGTTAAGGATAGCTCAGTTTTCTGAGCTAACAGGTAAAAAGGGTCTGGGTTAAGAAAAGTAGACATAAAAGATACTTAGTCACCATGTGCAGTCTTTTGAATTACCAACAATCTTGTAATGTAATCTCTTTCATAAACTAATTGATTTATTATGTATCATGGGTTTATATGATCCAGTATTGTTTTATTTTGTCCTATCACAAAACACATGCATTTTATGATCCACATACCACAGAAACATTTGTAGTTGCAAATTTTGGTTTTGTTGGATAACATGATGGGCTTTTCTTGGCACCAAGTATTTTTTATGATCTTAAGAAAACCCCTTAAACATCTTGTTTTTTCCTTCCTCCCCCCCTTCTCCACACTTCAGTGTTGTAACTGATTTTCTTGTACAGCGACTCTTACCCAAGACCTCTGCTTTAGGAATTCAGGACACCATCCCACCTAGCACAGGAGAAGAGTAAGGATGGGTTTGAGCTGCTTCTCTCAGGCTGTGACTTTTACTTTCAGAGAAGAGCTGACAAAAGATCTTAAAGAAAACAGCTGAATCCCTTTCAGATAAGCAATTGGTCACAACTGCATGAAAAATGCCTGTGACAGTTGCATGTTCTTAAATTTAACTACACTGAGGGTCTACAGATAGCTCTGCTAAGTTTCTGAGCCAGGGTGATTGTATTGTTTTATAGGGCTGTTACAGTGTTACATCGTTGTAAAGGAAAATCCTTTTTCTGTATTCAGAGGTAACTAAAAATAAGGACTTTTTTCAGTACTTTCAGTGTTGAGTCAGAACTCTTAATCACAAGCCATATCTTTGCATGAAGTGCACCAAGCACATAATTTTTCTTTTCCTCTGGTTATTAACCTTCTCTCACAATAGAAATATGGAAAGTTGTAGCTTATCACATTTTGGGGGTTGAGAAATGGAACCCAAGAGGAATTGGCGAGTTAAGACATGACACAAGTGATCTTCTGATGTGTGTCAGGGAAATATCAAATATGCTGCTCCCAATCCTGGAGTCACAGACAATGTGCTGCCTACAGGACTTTCCAGCTTTGCTTGTGGGCATAGGAAACTAAAACCATAAAAATTTCTCAATGAAACAGCACCGTTACTTGAAAAGTGATAGTTTTGATCTGGAAGTGTTGCTGCAGCACCTTGCAGGAGTAATAATCCAGCCTTGTATCTCTTAATTCTCTTTTCTGATCTAGAAATCTGAGGTGATCCCACCCAATATTGAACCACGTTCTCAGCTCTTACCCAACCCCTGTGATGCTATCTATGATCTGTAGTCAGCTGAAAGGAATAGGAGGAAGAAACAAACTATACTTGCTGTTAGCAAGAGATGATATTTCAAAATCCTTTCTTTTCCACTCCAAATTGTTACCACAAAGCTGATGGGGAGGATGTCTGGTGTTACTTTATTTCTGTACACTAAGCCTAAGCTATCACTAAACAACAGGTATTTTTCACTCTTCAGGAGTGAAGAGAGCATCCCTATAAAAACAATCTTAACAGAGCAGTTTGAACAATGTGTTTGACCAGTTATCTAGTTTGGTCTGGTTTTAAGGTTTCTCACCTTCAGCATCTTCTTTAATCCAAACTACTCGATAAAGTTGAAGTAGCAAGAGGTCTGTTTACTTCAGTTCTGTAGACAGCATCCCATCCATATAGGACAGCCCATAGAGGTGGGACTGGGTACAAAGAAGAGTTTCCATGGGTTTTTGTGATAAATTTGGATATAAGCATAGCCTTAAATTTGTAGATCATTTTTCTGGTTAGAGTGGTGATATCTAAAGCAGTGGGACATGAGCACTGCTTGGGATGGAAGGTGTTTTATTCCCTTGTTTCTAAATTAAATGCCGCTTTCAGTGGCAATCAAGGCAATCAAAGCAGATTATTTGAGAAAACAGTTAATTTACTCTGTTTCCTGTCAATCAGGCCCAAACTAGTCAGCATTTGGTATGGTGCCAAGTAAGGCACTGGAGGAGTTGCCATATTTTCAATATTTAGTTTTGCCCAGTTATAATCTTTGAAGGTGCACTAAGGTGTTTGTATTCCCTTGTTTCTAAATTAAATGCTGCTTTCAGTGGCAATCAAAGCAGATTATTTGAGAAAACAGTTAATTTACTCTCTTTCCTGTCAATCAGGCCCAAGCTAGTCAGCATTTGGCATGGTGCCAAGTAAGGCACTGGAGGAGTTGCCATATTTTCAATATTTAGTTTTGCCCAGTTATAATCTTTGAAGGTGCACTGGCACAGTTAGCTGGTGTTGAAGTTGAGCAATCGGATTTCTGTATCTGCAGCCCCCACAGTGTTTGGATAGGGTGAGATATTTCTTATTGGTATTAAAAAGAAATGTTGTGCTCCCACCCAAGAAACTGCTGAAATAATCCTTCTGTAGATATCCTGGTTATTTATGGGATATTTTAGCATCAGTTAATATTGATAAAGAACCTGAAACCAATATTTAGAAAAAAACCCATACAAATACAAAGCATTGTTGTCATCTTCTGAGAGTTTATACTGATTCATAGAACGTATTGCATGCTTTTACACCATGTAAATATATAAAACAGTTAAAAGGGAGCTGGCTTCCTCCTAGGGGCAGACACAGACCTGGATTTCTGAAGGAAAGTGTTGCTGCTGCAGTGGACTGCTTGCTTTAGTGTGCTTTGAAAAGGATTTATTGGATGTCAAGTGCCCTAAACATTGAACATCCATTTAGTAGGCTGGCAACTGTGGATAATTCTGTGGCAGAGCTGCTCTAGATGTCAGAAGATGCTCTTGTGTATTGTTTGGTCAGTAAGAGCTGTCTCTGAGGATGAGGACACTATCTTTCAACTCTCAGGAATGGGGGAGAGAGAGGGGACAAGATTGTAGGAGATCGCATCTTTCATTCGTGTTACAGATTAAGTGCCACCAGTCACATGCCTTGTAGGCTGCTTTCTCAGGCATGGTTCAACAACAGCTTCTTTCTTTGCTGGTTCCTATATGTTGTTTCACCACTAAATACATAGATAAGGTTGTTAATTGCATTTAGTACCTCATTTGTAAAAGGGGAGCAACCCCAAAGGGAAAAGAGATTCTCCATGTGATGCTTGGATAGATATGGGTAATGAATTAAAGCCACAGAAAGTAGACATTGTATGAGAGGGAGAGACAGAGAGAACATGGAAGAAAGAAAACGTTGAAGTTGGAGCAACATAATTTTGCCTGTTGAATGAAGAGATACAACTAGATGTCTTCTGTCTCCATATGAAGACAAAATCTTTCATACTTTGATAGATTCTGGGAAAAAAGTCTCTTT